>NW_026264913.1:0-25000 GCF_000817695.3 Arachis duranensis | reverse complement strand
CAGTCAAGTGAGTTCTATGCTTCTAAGCCCTTTCGAACTTCACTATATATATGTCATCCCAGCCTACTCTATTTCTATGCCGAAAGACCTAGAAAGAGCATTTCGTTAAGCAGCCGGGATCATTAGAATACGATATCCTTTCGTCACTGCTGAATCGAACTAACTGCCATGCCAACAAGAGCAATAAAATAACATCGCTTATTCATTCAACGACAACGGATGCCGATGAACTAGCTGCTTCTTCTATAAAAACAATTTCTCCTTCTTTTCTTGCTAACAGTATGCCTATTCTTACCTTTTAAGTGACAAACAAGGAGGTTGAAGGTACTCAATTTTACTGGGCTAATAAAGGGGCTTTCTTATGAAAGAAGAATAACTCCCCTTGAGGGAGAACTTCTTTCATCCTGAGAATTTTCAATAGGCTTTTCTTTTGTACTCGAGTTCAAATCATTGGTCCGGGGTAAAGGAATGATATCCTAAGGAAGCAAAGCTAAAGTAATCCCGTCCGGAGACTATACTATAAGGGAATTCGGGTTAGAAGAATTCTACTCAAACAAAGTCAAGGTTGTGAGCCACGACACTTCTCTTCTAATATCCCGAGTGTTAGACGGAAGGTCAAGTCGAAAGCTAAAGCTAACGCTTACCTCGGATCAAGTCAGCACCACCCGCAGGTTCAGGAGAAAGCGAAGTTCTAAAGAAAAGAAAGAATCGAAGTTGTTGTAAGTTCAAAGGTCTTTTCGAAGGGGGTTGTTGTTAGCCGTGGGTAGTTTGATGTACTGGTTTTGGGTGCAGGGTGGTGATGGAATCCTTCTTCTGCTCACCGGGATTTAAGGCTCCATCCGAATCAAGGAGAAGCCACAGTCTAAGAAACCAAGGTATAATGTAATTATGTACACAGAGTCAACACCTCTACCAATAAGGAATCAAGTAAAGTAATCGGTTGAACGCGGTCTAGGTAGAAGTCTTCCTATTCCTGCGTTGTGCCGGAAGTCTTTAAGACTTTCTTGATGCTAGGGAAGGGAGTAGCTATTGATTGAATAGAATCAAGTTCAGCAGTCCAGGCGGGAGGAGTGAATCTGTAATTCCCGTAGTTCCATAGGCAGGAAGCGCATCAACGAGTTTCCGTATCTCGGCAGTAGGGACCGAACTTCAAGCAATAGGGATCAGTGTTCAAGGCTAGGATCTATGTAATATGAATAGTAAGTTGCGCACCCGTCAAGCAGTTCTCACTCCAAGCAGGACTCTTCTATGGATTAGTGGGAAGGCGCAGGATAAGAGAAGATTCGTCTATCTAAGTTGCTTTAGAGCCAGTACTGTTCGTGGGCAAGCAAAGTTTCAACTCGCAATCCATTTCTACAGAACGGAGAAAGGTTATGCAGGCGGGTGTTCATTTGCAGTTGCTGGTCGGGGCCGTGGGGATGGAAAGAAAGATGAATAGTTCGGTTGGCCTTGGCCGGAGATGGAGACACAGGTGGGTAGGTAGAGAATACCTAGAGACAACTCTCTCTAAGCCCCGGGGGAAGCTCGATGCGGGTCTTTGCCTAGCCTTCTCCTCTGCTCTGACTCCGGTGGATGTGCCTTCTCCAGTTTCAATGAAGAAAAACTAGTGGAATGCATTCTTCCAGGCGGAAGCCCATTCCTTGTGCTCAAGTCAATTAATTAAACAAATAAGATTCAAAGAAGGAGATGAAAGAGCGGGAATTTCTTATTGACCAAGGTCTTAGAGAAGGGGCTGCTAGAGGCAGTTATGCCAAAAAGACGGGTTTTCCATGACCACGAGCAGACTAGGTTGTGAGGGAAGGAAGGCACTCTTTTTGCAATTATGCCGCGTCTGTTGCAAGAATAGGCTCTTAGCCTGATGACTTTCCTGCTTTACTTGATTGCCATTGCCTTTTTAACTGGGTTTACTGCTTTACGGATAAGGAATTCAAGGTCGTTGGGAAGATCATAAGCTGGTCTAGGAGCCGAAAGAGCTCAACTTACTTAGTTGTAGAGGGCGAAAAGGAGGCTCGACCCACAGGGTGAGCGGTAGGCAGAGAGAGATGGTGAATGAAAAGAGTAAGGGAAAAGTCATCTCATGACTGGAACTGGCTCAAGGCAAGAGAAAATGGCTATTACTTCCCGCCTAAATCTGTTACAGAATAAGCTGCTCTTCTTTCATAAGCAAATGTACTTGGTGCTTTCGTATGTAGAGAATGCTTTTAGCTCTTTTCACGACTCTGCTCCTATCTCATCCGCTGCTCTTGTGGGTCTTGGCGGTAGGGCAGTAGGAGTCAAGGCAATAGGATCCGTAGACGGAAATGGCCTAAGTTGGAAGGCTTATTTGAAAAAAGCCTTGCTCCAGGCCTCAAGGCGATTCCTAGTAGATCCCGGGCCGGGGGAATCCCCTTTCTAAAGCTAACGAAAGGAACTATGACCATGGGAATGATTGTTGAATAAAGAAAGTACCACTAAGGAGGCGTCCCTCTTGCCCAATAGTCACTCTGTTCACGGTTAGCTGGGAATGAATGTGAACCAATTGTTGACAGAGATTATTTGATTAGCTTGATAAGGTAGGCTTTCGGATAGTCAATATGATTTAGTGATGGTGTCCGTGGTCTTGTTCAAATGCTTTTTTTCGGGCCAGGAGCTAGAGGTCTTTTCTTTTCCTGTTCACGGCGGGAAGACGACGGTGCGATTTCATCTGTTGGAGGCGTAACTGCAGCAGTTAGCTCTACTCTAAAGGTAGTTCCGTTCTCCTCGGATGAGAATCAATAGCTGTTGGAATAGTGGTAGCGGTGTGACTGTGACTTTCTTCTTGAAAAGACTGCTTTCCTTGGCTAAAAGGTAGTGAGTGCATTGATGCAGAGAAGTTGGAATAGAGTCAGTGTGCCACGAGTGACTCCTTTTGTTGTCGATTGATTTGACTCTGTCTCCTCCCACTCCCAGGAAGGATCAGATACAGATTCTCTCGTCCTGGTGGTTTGGGCATAGATCGGATTTGCCTTCTACGACGGCTAGTGAAATCATAAAGAGTGTGCTCCCCTTGGGCATGAAGCCATTGGATCAGGGCATCCAATCAAAGGCGAAAGGTATTCATTCGGAGTTCTTCCCCGGCAAAGCAAAGTCCCGTCGAGTTAGCTGTTGGAGTAAAGGCATGCCTTAAGGTAGCGAGTGACTTTCAGGTGAGATGGTTAAATAGTCGATTAGATAAAGGCTGTTGCTACTTCCCCCGAAGGGATAAAACTAAAGCTTTTCAGGTGAGATGGTTAAATAGTCGATTAGATAAAGGCTGTTGCTACTTCCCCCGAAGGGATAAAACTAAAGCAAGCTACCTTCACGCTAGGAGCCTCTTTTCCTTCTGCCCAGCTCCCCACTTCAACGACGAGCCTTACAAGCTCATAAAAAATTCTTCACGTTTTCCTCAGCCCGAAAGGAGAGGGGGAATGAATTCTATTACTTGATTGATATTTGATTGACATTGACAGATATGTGTACCACACTGAACAAGCAATATGCCGATATGCTTTATGTACCAGCAAAGCCAGCTCGACCGTATACAGTATAAGGGATTCGCCTTTGCCTCATACAGAAGAACTACGGATTGAACAGGACAGGACAACCGGGAAGGGAAGCCTGACATAGATATTGATTTGAACAAAGGAACTCAAACCGGTACCAGAAACCAAACAAGAGATGGAATTCCAGATTGAACAGATGACCGACCCACAATAAGACGAAAATGGAATTCAAAATTCCATTCTCTAAGACGAACTAAAGGGATGTCTCTAAGCAGCCAAGGCCAAGAGCAAGCAGGAGTAGTCATATATGCCTAGAAGGATTCGATAAAAAGAATGTGAGTGGGCAGAAGATCCATCATTGAGCCTTAGGCCACTACCGAGCAGCAATGGAGGATCATAACACTTGAGAGATGATCCCTACTTGAAAAAGCGGAGGGCAAGATCCTTCATTGATTACTTCGCCGCATCAAGAATATATGTGCACGGGTCGGATTATCTAAGCACCATCAAGCAAGGGCAGCATGAGAGTTTAAAAGACTACATGACGCGCTTTGCAGAGGCGACCATGGAAATCCCAGATTTGAGTCCAGAAGTCCACCCCCATGCCCTCAAAAGCGGCCTCAGACCAGGAAAGTTCCAAGAAACAATTGCGGTAACAAAACCAAAAACATTGGACGAATTCAGAGAGAAGGCCGCAGGACAAATGGAGGTTGAAGAACTTCGGGAAGCCCGGAAGACGGACAAGCATCCAACCAAAAGGGAGGAAGACAAAGCCCTTAGGTCAACAAGCAACAAAGAACTTAAAAAGCCTTTCAAGCTTACCCCCAAGTTTGATAACTATACCCGATTCAATACAAAGAGAGAAGACATTATAAAAGAAATCCTACATGCAAAGATAATAAAACCTCCAATCAGGGCCGGTAATTATCAAGATCAAAGGTTTGTTGACAAAACAAAACATTGTGCCTTCCATCAAAAGTTCGGCCATACGACAGACGACTGTGTTGCGGCAAAAGACCTACTGGAACGATTGGCAAGGCAAGGACTATTAGACAAATACATTGATGGAAGAAGGGGCAGAGGAGAAAACAAGGTACTGGGAACAACTGGTCAAGGGACAGAGGAAAATGACAAAAGACACTGGGCAAACCCAAGCCAGCCACGAGGAGTCATAAATTGCATCTCAGGTGGCTTCGCCAGTGGAGGTACTACAAGCTCGGCCCGGAAGCGGAGTTACCGAGAAATGCTAGCAATCGAAGGAGCGACCTTCTTCCCCCAGAAAGATACGCCGAGAGGAGAGATTACTTTTACATCCTCAGATTGCACATCAGCAAGCCCAAACCTCGACGATCCCGTTGTTATCTCAGTACAGGTCGGAGACCTGTTGGTAAGAAAGGTCTTGCTAGACCCAGGTAGTAGTGCCGATGTTTTGTTTTACTCAACATTCCAGAAAATGAACCTGTTTGATAAAATCATACAACCTTACTCCGGAGACCTCATAGGATTCTCGGGAGAAAGGGTGTCGGTAATGGGAAGTGTGTGGTTAAAGACCATGCTGGGGGAACATCCCCGATCAAAAATAATCGATATACAGTACGTCGTAGTAAACTGCACAAGCCCATACAATATTATATTAGGTAGACCAGCATTAAATTCTTTCGGAGCAATAGTCTCCACTTTGCATCTGTGTGTTAAGTTTCATGTGCACATTTTCGTTGAATAAGGTTTAGCGTCTGCCATAGGAGCCCGAGTCAAAAGAGCTCGCCTTCTCTTGAACAAGGGAAGGGCAGCATAGCATTAGCTTCAATTGAACAAGCTCAACCTTGAAAAAGAAAGGTGGTAGGCCGAAGAACCGTTGAACGCTTCAACTTGGCCACTGAAGAAGGCGAAGGCTGGGCAAGAGACTAGGCCAACTTACTGCTTACTGCCATGGTGAAAAAGCGGAGACAATACCTCTTGTTTTGTTGCGACAAATCGAGTTTCAAAAGCCCATTTATCCATCACATTTTCAGGCACACCAGTCAAAGATCCAATTCAAGTTGGGAGTGAGCTTTCAAGAAATTCCTTTATGCAGATAAAGAGGAGCGATAGCTTAAGGCTAATCCTTTTCACAATCTGTAGCCGGGGAATCTGGTGTCAGTTCGCGTCCTAAACCCGATTCTTCTGGTCCATCGTGATTTGTCAACAGATTTGATAGTAATGGGTTCACCAGTGCATCGTAGCGGGTAAGAAGAAAAGGAGCAGCTTTCGCTTCTTCACCAGGAATTTCTATGAGAAGTTGACCGGTAAAGAGCTTCTTTCGCGTTAAGCGAACATCAGAAAAACAAACGTCCATCCTGCCTTGTAATGACTTTGAGCTGACTTAGCTACAGGCCGCTTCGCTGGGACTTTTTACTCGTGAGACCAAGATAATCAACCTAAGAAAGATTAACAAATAATTCTCCCTAAGTCAAAGACTTAGGCTACTATTAATAGTAATAGGAAATAGAAGCTAAGTAGCTACACTTTCGTGCCGGGCCAGCTAGAACAGCATCGAAGCCAGCTATAAGCCCAGAGTCGAAGACAATGGTAGAGCCGGTTGCTGACTTTCCCGATGGAGCTGTAGCTAGCTAGGCGAAGGACTGAGTCTAACATAATCGTAAAAAAGCTTTTTGACTGGAACCTTGGGAGCTATCAAACCTGATCCTCACCTCTATTCCCCGGGAGTCTAACTCGTCCAGTGTAGCGGAAGCAGGCGATAACAAGAGTAGCTTGTTCCTGTTCGTCTATTCGGGACGGGGCAGGCAGCCCGCATACATGAAGAGAAGAAGAGAGGAGAGGGGTTTCCCTGAGATGAGGGTGTCAAGGCGGTCGAAGAAGGCCACAAGTGGAAGCAACCGATGCTTTGGTCATTCAGTTGACTCCGCCAGTCCGTGCTTGCTGTCATGCTGGCGCAGGGCTTTCGGCCTTACCTACTATTGGATTGGAACCAATGACTCTCGCCGTATGAAAGCGATACTCTAACCGCTGAGTCAAGTCAGATAAAATGGACCCCTATAAGAAAGAGAAAGCGTTATCACTATACGAAATATCGGCCTATTCACTCAGCTAGGGAATAAGACTAACCCAATTTCCCTATTCACTGAACCCAAGACTAAGGGAAAAGAGAACTTCCTTTGCTCCCTTCCTTCTACTTATAGGAAGGAACCCGGACTCCTAACTAAAACCTCTCCCGATTGATTGTCTCGATTTCACTGCCTTGGTTGGCCACCATGCCTACTTCTCTCCAATGCCTCCTTCTTAAATTAAAGCCCTTCGTACTGCAATCCAATCAATCGATCGATCAAGAGGCTAATCTCTTTTGTTTGGGCCGGTAGCTAAAAGAAAGTCCTCGCCTTCTCTTGAACAAGGGAAGGGCAGCATAGCATTAGCTTCAATTGAACAAGCTCAACCTTGAAAAAGAAAGGTGGTAGGCCGAAGAACCGTTGAACGCTTCAACTTGGCCACTGAAGAAGGCGAAGGCTGGGCAAGAGACTAGGCCAACTTACTGCTTACTGCCATGGTTTAAGCTTTAGGCTCCATAGACGGAACTTTTTTTTTTAGGTATTAGGGAGGGGAGGACACCACTCAGCACCTAAGGTGGGGTTCAATGCCTAACAAAAACGGCCAAAAGAAAAAAAAAGAGATGTATGGCTGAGAAAGAACGCATGCATGGGGATTCTGTCTTTCGGAGGTTCGATAATCTATGATAGGACATCTAAGGCTAAGGAAGGAAGTCCATTACTGAGAGAAGTGGTGATCTCGTCTTGCTTGGGAAAGAGTAGCCATCCCTTACGGGAATCGAACCCGTGTCTTCGACATGAAAAGACGATGTCCTAACCACTGGACGAAAGGGACCAAAAAGCCATTCTTCATATACCGCTTTTTGTTTGAGCAGGGGGCTCCGAGAATAGAAGTGGTTCGTTTTGTTTCTATACGCAATTCAAGATTTCGTTTGTGTTCTGGCGATTTCTGATGTGAATTCGGCGGGTCGTCCCCCCTTCCTACGGGTTCCCCCACCAGAGCCCGCTTACGGCACGCATGACGCATGGTTACAACCTTTGCCTTAGCGTACAGCGAGTTATATAGAAAGCATGAACCACCTCGAACTCACTCGATCGATGGTTCATGGTTCTACGTAATTAGTAGGAGCGAGCTTCTACTCCAATCTAAGGTTTTTAGGGTTGTGAACTCAAGAGTACCGGTACGAGTTCTTTGAGTAAGGAACAGGTAGCTTTTACTTATGTCAATGAGTGAGAACAGTAGTAGTAGATTGAGTTAAAGAGTTTGATCTTCCCCCCCAAAAAGGGATATAGAGGGGTAAGGGTCCTTTCTTTTGTTGTTGCACTGAACTAAGTAAGTGTCCTCTTACCTTAAATCAGTAGGGGAGGAGGAGTTGCCTAAAGGATTAGTCCCTCGAGTCTAGTTAACTCGACAGCTTAACACGAATAACGCGCGAGCTTTCCTCGACTATAGCGCGAGTAGAGTCTAGCTCGACAAGAGGAACTGCTTAACTTGACAATAGCTCGACTAGGTCGCTTCGCTTCCAAAAAGAAAAATACCTCCTTTCTTGTATTAAGAGTGTCTTTTTTTTGTTAGTTGTACTTGATTGAGTACAGGTAGTAGTAGTGGAGTTGAAGAGGTCGCTATCTCCCCACTGAAGGCTCGCTTCGTAGACTTCACGAGCAAAGAATAGATATGACTTACAATCCGGTGCCCATAAGTTTGCTGTCCTGTCTCTGCCTGTAGGTAGTAGGTCCCTGCTCTTTCCGATAAGCGGATAAGTTGAGGGGCTTGCTTCCCAAAAGAAACTTCCCTTGCCTCCTCCTGGCCTTGACACTCTAGTTGTTGTAGCTCTTGTTTACTCCTTGTTTTCCTTCTTTCTCTTGTTAGGAGTTTAGAGTATGTCTAGAACGAGTGGAACGAAGTGCTTCCCTTAATAAATAAGCCCGAGTCCACGATCTAAAGAGGAGCCGAAGGGAGATGGCTAATAGATTGACTTGCTTTTTACCTTTCGTATTCGGCGTTCGGCGGAAGTCAATGGAAGACCAGGAGCAGCAACAGGCACAAGCAACACCAGAAAAAGAAATCGAAATATATAAATAGAAATAAGTAGTCGTAGGAATCGCCATCGAAAGCAAGCGTATTCTATTTCATAACCTCTTGTACCTTTTAGACCCTGGATCTTCTAGTTGAGCAAGAGAGGAGTGAATCAGTGGATGAAGGGAGCGAAGTTACGAAGCTAGAGACTAGAACCTACTTTAGCTCATGGCCTTCTCTTCTTAGCAATAGCCAGTCAGCAATCAAAGAGTAAGTATATGTAGGGAATAGGAGTAGGAGCGAGTAAGAGACGGGGGAATACGAGAGGATAGGGCCGTGGATGAGCAGGAGAAGGCGATTAAGATTGTTAGCCAGAGCCATCGCAATATGGATGGCAGGGATCGCTCCTTTATGCTTTAGCCGATAGGGAGCGAGGAGGTAAAGCATTCAGGAGCTGTTACAGAATAAGGTCTGACAGAATCAGCTGTAAAAACGGATTCTCCGCATGCGAAGAAAGTGAGGAACTTAACCTTTGTCGCAGATCTGCTGTGAATTCTGTTCAACTGTTCAGAAGAATTGCTTTTATATTACTTAACTGACTCCGGTAGGTCTATCTCATAAGGACCCTTTTCTGGTAATGGAAAGGATGCAGTCAAAGACCAGAGAATCATTCCATTTTGCTTAAAGCATGCCAGTCTTGTTTGAGTCGCTACTCATGCCCGGTTTACCAGGGTCTTCTATGTAATACCAATTAGTGGAAAAAGAAGGGTTTGATCCTGGCTCGGGTATCATAACAGCGTATTCTATCTAAGAGCATATTCTTTAAAAAAAGTTCCTGCGCCAGTAATATTCGTGCTCGCATTGCCCGTTGGCATCTTCGGGTGTCTACTTCCAGCGGATCTGTGGGTATTCAAAGTAGAGTTTCGGGGCTTCGTTCTTCCAGTTCTGCAAGCTTTCTTGATATCCCTTCGTTAGCCTTTTTTAATTCAGCTACCAGTGAATCCTGTTGTTTGAGGAACTCTGCATCTTTGGCTTGTAAGTACCGAATTTCAACAGCTAGCTGCTCTCTTTCTTCTTCAATCTTTGAGAGCTTCCAGGGAATTTCTTTTTTTTTTTCCTGATCTAAGGCACTCTCGCAGTTAGAAGTCTTTTCAGCGGAAGAGTCTGACCTGGTCGAACAGAAGCCATTTATTCTACCGTTTCGCCCATATTCACTAATTCAAATACGGGGGTTATGATGACAACGCAATAATTTGCCTCGTTCAAGGGTCAAGCCACATGCGAACCTTAATCCTCTTATGTTCATGAGATGGCTTTCGCTGCCTGGGCTACTAGTATTTAGTGGTATCGGTTGAAACCCTTAGCAGTCGAGATCAACTAACCTTACCCTTAGTTGAACACTCAGCGTCTTCAATTCCTCGCCGTCAGTCCAGTCCCGTCGAGCGATTTCATACCTTGCTTGGCTTGCTTCTTGGCTTGATAGCTAATGCGCGTAATCATTCGAGTTAGCTTCTTTCGCTCCTACTCGTCTTTGCCCTGCCATTTCCAGTCATTTACAATGCCAGTGATAAAATAATAAGGAAGCCGGCTCATCTTTGATTCTAATGTGCCAATTCCTCTCTTCAATGAAAGATTGATCCGTCACTTCCCGAAGAAAAGGACTCCTAGAGTGTGAACCCAGGATCCGAGATGTGGAAAATTTGCCGAATCTACATACGCCGAAGCCTAAAAATAGAAAATAGAAATGGAATATTCTTGCTCCATCCGGAATGAATTTCCCACCTACCTTGGGATAAGTGGTTGCCGGAAGCTTGAGACTTGAATGGTAATGACTTGCCGATTCTGGTATTAATATAACTTAATAAGTTCATCCCGTGAGGTAATCTATACCCGTGCTATAAGGAATATAAAAACGGACTTGTATTTATCTTTTATAGGATACTGGAAATGAGACTACAGTAAGAGTCCGGGTGTAAGCTCAAGTAGTGGTAGCTCTGTGAATAACTTACTCGATCTTTCATTCCTACCCACTTAGTAAAGGAGTCCAGTCTGAGTAGCTGGATCATCGAAAGACTTCCATTAGTGAATCGTTATAGCATTTTGTATCGATAGCGCTTCTTTTTGAGGAAATTCCGTCTTTGATCCATGCTTGCGATCTCGGTTGTGAAATTTTCATTTTCTTTTGGCTTGGTAATGGGTTTCTTTTTCTTTAGGGAATGAATGTTCTTCCTTTGTTTCATCGCATAGAAGTTTCGTTTTGCCCAAGTCTGAAGATAGAGATAGATATGAATCATCCCATTCATCTAAAAGAGAGGGGAAGGAGATGCGGCACTTGCCATTTCATCCCTAGCCTTCGTCTCGTATAGGACATTAGTTCAGGTCAGCCCCTTGGTATGCTAAGATCAGTATCACGCGTAGGTGAATCATTAAATGAAGAATTTTCCCATTTTTATTTAAGTTATCGAGTGTAAATCAATGTTATGCCTTTTTCAGTGTTAGAAATATGATTGAAACCTTCACTTTCGAACCCTGTGAGGATTCAGCTTCCAATTGAGTCGGTGTGTTAAGTATAGACTTTCAAAATACATAAATAGGAAAAACATTCGACGTTTTGTCTCTTTTTTTCCCAATGCTGCTATAAGAAATAATAGAAAGAAGGGGATCCTAAACTGGACGGAGCCTATAGATCCCGCGTCGGATTGATCTGACTCCAGCGCCACCCCCACGAAATCATTTTTTTTGTTTCTTATATGGATGAATTCTTCTTCTATGCCAAAATTCCAAGTTTCTTTCTTTCTCCAAGTCTTTTACTTTTCCCTTTTTCTAGGTTTGCTTCTTGAACTTGAACGACCGGTTGTTGAGTCTTATTCCCCCATATGATCTGAGAAAGCCTCTTCTTCGTAAGAAAGCAAGGGCTAAAGCTCAGGGATGGAAGCCAAAACAAAGCGAAAGAAAACAGCATTCAAAGTGGAATGTCTAATTTTGTGGTAAGAATCGCCATTCGTAACCGCTGAAGCAGGAAGATCTGATCGCTACCCCTGAGTGAGAGGGGGTGTTTTCAGAGCAATCAAAGCAATCACGACGAACGAAAGAGGGCCGGATTCGCAAATGTGTGTTCTCGGGTTATGGATTTAACATAGTCTAAATAGATTCGGCAAGAGATTGCGCGGCATAAGACTCTCTCGACCTGTTAAGCCCATACTGAAATTCCAGGACATTCATGAATCTACTCGAGCTCTTTGGCAGTATTAAGATCCCCTACCCACCTTTCATGTAAAAAGGCGACTCGCAAATGTTTATGGTTCTAAGGGCCCTACTAAACGTCCTTATTGAAAACGAAAGCGACACCCCTTGCTGAAATAAGATTCAATAAAGCAGACCACTTCTTTCCTTGGGCCGTAGAGAATAAAACATCATTTCCCCCGGAAAAGAGGATAAGAATCTGATGTCGAAGAGGGATATAATTTTCCTTCAATTCATTATGGAACCAAGTAGTGGCTCTTTCCCGACCGGATGTTATCTAAATCCCTTAATTAAGGGAAGATGGAAATAATCCCTAAAAGTCTCAGTCGCAAGCAACCTAAATATGGCACATGTCGCAGGGCCCCACTCGGATGACTGGTTTTGAGGAAAGGAACTAGATCCTTACCTTACGTACTACGTTTTTAAGCGAGTCTGATACCCCTAGATTAAGAAGGGGGCTCTTGTTTAGAGTAGAGGTAGGTCTCTTTTGGAAGCGTTCGCCAGTGACTAGCTCAATCGAGGATTAAAGACGTGAAAGCTGAGTTCAAAAGGAAGGTGTAAACAAACGGCGAAAAAAGCGGAGGCTTTATCTCATTCTCATATAGTGGTATTTTGAATACACTTGCTAGAGAAAATGCTATTGGCCTTTTCGGCTTAGTCACTCTCTCGTCGTTCCGATTCAAGGATTGAACAAGAAGAGTTGCTACGTGTAACATAAAGAAGACTTTGAACCTTCTCTTAGGGAATTCGTGAAGTATGATAGTTGTGGTACATAACGTCCTTACCAGATGCTATGTACATAGGTATACGCCTATCTTCTATGCGGGTCTTTCCTCCGCTGTTAGTCGCTTAGTGCTAGTTCCCTTGTTATGACCAAGGGGGATTCTTGTTGGCTGACGAAATGGGAAAGGTGGCTTATATAGATAAAGTTACCCAATCTAACTAAATGTGACTCCTAATCACATTCCCACGGTACTGAACTCTAAGGAAAAACCTGCCACCTCTTCTCCCCATAGGAATCCTCCTGTATTCCAAACGGAAATGAGGTTTTGTGCGGTCACGAATAGCCAGCCTTCAATATCTTGTCTATAAGTCGGGTGAGGACTAGCTCTCTTAGGTTGAACCCTGGTTCGTGTTGAAGTGTAGCTACGTCCTCATGGAACTAGCCTCGACTTGATCCACGGAGTACACCGTTTGGGAGCCAACTAGGCGCTTCAGAGGCGCTGTTTGGTTAAATGTGCCATCCATAGGTAATTGACGGAGAACATCCATCAACCACTTATGAAGGGGGCCTAACAGCCTTTGGTGAACCCAGTTACCTATGGCAAATAACCTTAGCTAAAGAGAATACCGATAAGTAAAACTTCACTAGCATATCTGCCCTCTCCTCCCTCGTGCTTATCCATTTTAGATGAAAAGGAGGAATGATCCTAGGCAGACCCTTCCTGGTAAGGAAAACGGGAACAGAAAACTTCTGCGGCAAGCCTGGGTCTTGTACAGCATAATACTGCATCAGACAAGTGGATGCCTGCTTTCTGTCGCCTTTTCCAAATCTGTAGCTGGGAAATAAGTTCTCTGTTCTTTTCAATCCGACAGCAGTCCTTCGCAACTGATTTGACATCCAGAGAAGAGAGTCCTTATTACCTGGCAAACGAATTGAGCTCTTGAGATTAGGGGCGTACGGAACGTGGGTTACCGTAACCGTAACCAGTCTTACAAAGAAAGTAATTGGGTTCTTCTGTCCGAGACCGAGGAATCAGAGTCACAGGCCTTTAACCGGGGTAAAAAGTCTTAGTCCTGGGAAGGCTACCATAGCCTTTCATCAGGCGTATAGGAGCTAGGCATAGTTCCGAATTTTTTGCACAAGATTAGGAAAGAGGCTCCTGAGGGACTTGATGAGGCTGCTCAATAATGTTGGATACCCCCGTGGGGGAGAGATCTCACTATACTCGAATCAATTTAACAAATTTCCACCACCAAGTTTTTATTCAAGAATTCCATACTCAAACCGTTTCCCCCCCTATAGATGAATAAGGGAGAGGCCTTTGACATTAGTATTTATCATTACCCTTTCATAGATACGAGCTGGATGGATGATTAGTAGACCAAGTCCAATTCAATGCAAGGCCTTCAAGTATCGATTTTGGCACATGGCAGCCCAAGGATAATTGCTAGTTAGACAGCACCACGCGAGCTTCATCTCATCATGCAAGCTTTGCTTCTTTCTTCCATACGCCTGATGCCAAGACCCCCTTCTTCCACCTCACTCCTGGCTTTGGAAGGAGAGGTTTCGTTTCTATATTTGTATATAGAGATAGACGTAAGGTTGGGGGGATAGAGCTTTGCAATTCAAAAGGTTGCCTTCCTCTATCTCATAGTACGGAGTAGAAGGTAGGGTAAAATTACCGCTGAAGTGATGCTTTAATTTAAGAAAAGAAGGAGAATGGAATGCTCATTGGTGTTTAGGGATCCCCCATACTTCCTTTTGTCTACGTACGAGCAGAGATCGCTAGGTTCGGGTCCTCCCCTTCTCTAGTTCATCATAGCCGCTCTCCATCCCAATTGGTCATTCGCCTTAAGGAAAGATGAAGCAACAAGTAGGAATGAGAACAAGCATAATTAAATAATAATAATAATAAAAAAGAATCGCATCTCAGTGTTCTATGATTGAGAAAGCGACAGGCCCAATGAGCTCTCCTATAGTGCCTCGAAATGAGGCCGGAGAGCCTGAGATCGGCTAAGATCGAGATGGAAATGGTGATGAGATGCAAACTTAGATTGAAAAAGTGTTCCGTAAGTGAAATCAATTGATTCATAATGGTAGAAAAGAAAAACGGCGCGCACGGACCGTGCTAGAGTTGAATCTTCCCAGAAGCAAGTAGTAGGCCCACGTATTTCAACGAGAACACCTAATTCAGCTTCACGTAAGATAGCTAAAGTATGGTATCGACATGATTATGAATGATAGAATACCCGAAACACAGAAAGAGCTAGCAAAGTAAGTAGCAAAGGGAGAAGGGACTCAACTTCCTTACGAAGTAGGAGCGGAAGAGAAGCTTCCTATCCATCCCCGGACGAAAGTAAGCACGGTTTCCTAAGTTTGAAGCAGGACGTTAAGGCTTTAGAAAGTAAAATGTTTGAAATAGAAGGATCATAAGTCCCCGGAGACAGTCTGCCTTTCCTTTTTTGGGTTAGGAGTGATATCCTCGGGTTCCTTCTCTCTCTTGAAAGTGAAAGCCGAAGACGTTGAAGAAGGTACGGAAGCCGGGAAAACCACTTCATACGATAACAATAGCATTCACAGCGGAACAAACGGATCAGATATAGCTACAGCTGGCCTAGCTGCCTAAGGCCTATCTCAAAAAGGCCTCGTCTCGAGTTGCTCGGCTTAAGGTCGCGAAGATCAAGCTTGGACAAGGTGAGGGAGAAGTTGCTGTATGAGGTCCGGTGACATCCAAATTTGGACAGACGGGAGACGATGATCGAAGTCAGACTTGAGTATGGGACGAGAACTCGCTGATTTTGATAAGCATCAAATGAGACTGAAAGCACCATAGGAAGAGAACCTTGAGTTGTTTTTGACCAACTGACTGGGAAGCTCCGCTTGGGAGACATAGGCAAAAGGAGGTGATGATGTGATTCCTTATGTACCTGTGTCTGTGTCCTTTGACAAATCTACCTCTGAATCTGTTGACCCATCTCTATCTATATCTTCTTCTAGGTCGGTGGACCCTGGTCTTGTTCGAGTTTATGATATTCCCCGCTCGTGCCTCCCCTGTCACGTATGGGGATCCCCTTCGCTGCCTTTCATTTAGCTACTCTTCAGTATTTTACATTTTACCCTAAAAGGTCGGAAAAAACCACTACATTTCTTGAATGGTCGCTGCCTACATAACTCTTTCTCCCTCTTTTCAAGGAAGTGAGTCTCAGACCTATTTATGTAGTTCTCGGTCCTTTTTTTACAGTTTCTGACTGGTACTTTTGTGGCTCTTCACTCCAGCCCTGAAGTATTCTGTAAGCTGTCATGAGTACGCCTTTTTAGCCTACTCCGACAGCAAATTGGCGTAGTTTTGGCAGCCAGCCTCCGCACCCTGGCATAGGCATTTGCTTACTTGCTCGCCAATGCCTTGGGCTAGGCCTTTCGCCGCCCTCGCCCTCACAATTCTCCACCCTCTGACCTTAACTACCCCCTCGACATCGGTGGCCCCCTTATTATGATTGAATTGAATACTCATTCTGGTTACTGATCATTCTTATCTCATTCATTAGGGAAGGGGCAACCCATTTGCGCGACGGAATTGTTCGTCAGTAAAATGAGAGCGGAATTCCTGGTAAATTGTTGAATCTCTGCCGTTCTGGTTTAAAGGAAGTTAGATTTCCATCAAGGCAGCTTAAGGTGATCGAGAAGACGGATGAAAGATAGATCTCTTCTCCCCTAGGCCTTAAATATTTTGCTGACTTTCGAATTCGTTGTTGGAGAAAGCGAAAAGGATTCCTTCTGGTTGTCACATCTTGTCACCCTGTCTGGGCTATCTGTTCGTAATGCTTCCTTCTTTTCTTCGATTGAATGAAGTCCTTCTGAACTGGAATCATGAATTGGACTCGAACCAATATCTCTTTTGCCTTTAGTCGATCATGATGGGAAGACCCCGCTGCCCAGGATCTCGGCACCCCTCCCCCCTTTCTAATGAGGGGAAATTTACCGTTTTCTACTCAAAAACCAGAGAACACTCGACCGATCTCATCCAATTGAAAAAAAAAGTGCTAATTCGACTGTCCTGTCTATTAAGGAGGATCACGAATCCTGGGAATCCTGAGGCGGACCATCTCGAATAGAAAAAATATTCTACTTATCCTAAATAGATATTGGTTAAGAAAAGATAGAAACATTCCTATTTTTTATACATCGGGTCGTTAAATTTCTGATTCCCTAAAGAAACCAGATAATCAATAAAATCATCCCAAACGGGACAGTTACCTGTCCCTAAGAAGCGTCGTATCCTTCGGAACTGCTCTAGCCGCCTATCGATGTCTGTTTCCCAGGCATCGTAGAGAGCCATGTTGATGGCACGCGCGATATCTTGATCGTCATTTTTATCGAGAAAAACGCCTTTCCCGAGAAAGATTTCACGTGCTCTTTCCACCATCCTAGCCTCCTCATTTTTGCAGTTTGTATTGATTGCATCAACTGCTCTATAAATGCGGTCCTCCGTCCCCGGGTCGATCGGATTTGGAAGGGGGCGGGCAACCTCATCTTCCTCTTCCGCTAAAACGTCGAGGTCGAAAGAGGTCCACCCCGAGCTAGAACCTTCGTGTGAACCCACACCCACTTCGGAACTTGCCGCCGATTCCGGGGGAATCAAGGCGGGAAGATTGGAACTGCCAGCACCATTGTCAAAATGGCATGTCCAACCAAAGTCGAGAGGTTGCGAGCCTATAGTAGCGACTAATAAGTCCAATGGTCCTATGTGAAATAACAAGAGTATGAAATCGAGAGAAATCCAATAAAACAAAATTAACCCAAAACTTCTTACTACGAAACTACTGAAAAGGGAAATTCTGAACCGTGAAAACATGAAACACGTTTTATGTGTCGATAGTACGACCTGCGCGGTTGTTCTTCTTTCATTTTCTTTCTTCTTAGAAAGCACTCACTGAGTTACTTACGAATCAGAAGGATTGAGGCTGACTACGGCCTCAGATGATTAGGCGGGGGCAGGATTCGAACCTGCAGTTTTCAGGTCAACATGTCGCAGGGCCCCACTCGGATGACTGGTTTTGAGGAAAGGAACTAGATCCTTACCTTACGTACTACGTTTTTAAGCGAGTCTGATACCCCTAGATTAAGAAGGGGGCTCTTGTTTAGAGTAGAGGTAGGTCTCTTTTGGAAGCGTTCGCCAGTGACTAGCTCAATCGAGGATTAAAGACGTGAAAGCTGAGTTCAAAAGGAAGGTGTAAACAAACGGCGAAAAAAGCGGAGGCTTTATCTCATTCTCATATAGTGGTATTTTGAATACACTTGCTAGAGAAAATGCTATTGGCCTTTTCGGCTTAGTCACTCTCTCGTCGTTCCGATTCAAGGATTGAACAAGAAGAGTTGCTACGTGTAACATAAAGAAGACTTTGAACCTTCTCTTAGGGAATTCGTGAAGTATGATAGTTGTGGTACATAACGTCCTTACCAGATGCTATGTACATAGGTATACGCCTATCTTCTATGCGGGTCTTTCCTCCGCTGTTAGTCGCTTAGTGCTAGTTCCCTTGTTATGACCAAGGGGGATTCTTGTTGGCTGACGAAATGGGAAAGGTGGCTTATATAGATAAAGTTACCCAATCTAACTAAATGTGACTCCTAATCACATTCCCACGGTACTGAACTCTAAGGAAAAACCTGCCACCTCTTCTCCCCATAGGAATCCTCCTGTATTCCAAACGGAAATGAGGTTTTGTGCGGTCACGAATAGCCAGCCTTCAATATCTTGTCTATAAGTCGGGTGAGGACTAGCTCTCTTAGGTTGAACCCTGGTTCGTGTTGAAGTGTAGCTACGTCCCGTAAGGTCACTTTACCCGAATACCTTACAACCATGGAACTAGCCTCGACTTGATCCACGGAGTACACCGTTTGGGAGCCAACTAGGCGCTTCAGAGGCGCTGTTTGGTTAAATGTGCCATCCATAGGTAATTGACGGAGAACATCCATCAACCACTTATGAAGGGGGCCTAACAGCCTTTGGTGAACCCAGTTACCTATGGCAAATAACCTTAGCTAAAGAGAATACCGATAAGTAAAACTTCACTAGCATATCTGCCCTCTCCTCCCTCGTGCTTATCCATTTTAGATGAAAAGGAGGAATGATCCTAGGCAGACCCTTCCTGGTAAGGAAAACGGGAACAGAAAACTTCTGCGGCAAGCCTGGGTCTTGTACAGCATAATACTGCATCAGACAAGTGGATGCCTGCTTTCTGTCGCCTTTTCCAAATCTGTAGCTGGGAAATAAGTTCTCTGTTCTTTTCAATCCGACAGCAGTCCTTCGCAACTGATTTGACATCCAGAGAAGAGAGTCCTTATTACCTGGCAAACGAATTGAGCTCTTGAGATTAGGGGCGTACGGAACGTGGGTTACCGTAACCGTAACCAGTCTTACAAAGAAAGTAATTGGGTTCTTCTGTCCGAGACCGAGGAATCAGAGTCACAGGCCTTTAACCGGGGTAAAAAGTCTTAGTCCTGGGAAGGCTACCATAGCCTTTCATCAGGCGTATAGGAGCTAGGCATAGTTCCGAATTTTTTGCACAAGATTAGGAAAGAGGCTCCTGAGGGACTTGATGAGGCTGCTCAATAATGTTGGATACCCCCGTGGGGGAGAGATCTCACTATACTCGAATCAATTTAACAAATTTCCACCACCAAGTTTTTATTCAAGAATTCCATACTCAAACCGTTTCCCCCCCTATAGATGAATAAGGGAGAGGCCTTTGACATTAGTATTTATCATTACCCTTTCATAGATACGAGCTGGATGGATGATTAGTAGACCAAGTCCAATTCAATGCAAGGCCTTCAAGTATCGATTTTGGCACATGGCAGCCCAAGGATAATTGCTAGTTAGACAGCACCACGCGAGCTTCATCTCATCATGCAAGCTTTGCTTCTTTCTTCCATACGCCTGATGCCAAGACCCCCTTCTTCCACCTCACTCCTGGCTTTGGAAGGAGAGGTTTCGTTTCTATATTTGTATATAGAGATAGACGTAAGGTTGGGGGGATAGAGCTTTGCAATTCAAAAGGTTGCCTTCCTCTATCTCATAGTACGGAGTAGAAGGTAGGGTAAAATTACCGCTGAAGTGATGCTTTAATTTAAGAAAAGAAGGAGAATGGAATGCTCATTGGTGTTTAGGGATCCCCCATACTTCCTTTTGTCTACGTACGAGCAGAGATCGCTAGGTTCGGGTCCTCCCCTTCTCTAGTTCATCATAGCCGCTCTCCATCCCAATTGGTCATTCGCCTTAAGGAAAGATGAAGCAACAAGTAGGAATGAGAACAAGCATAATTAAATAATAATAATAATAAAAAAGAATCGCATCTCAGTGTTCTATGATTGAGAAAGCGACAGGCCCAATGAGCTCTCCTATAGTGCCTCGAAATGAGGCCGGAGAGCCTGAGATCGGCTAAGATCGAGATGGAAATGGTGATGAGATGCAAACTTAGATTGAAAAAGTGTTCCGTAAGTGAAATCAATTGATTCATAATGGTAGAAAAGAAAAACGGCGCGCACGGACCGTGCTAGAGTTGAATCTTCCCAGAAGCAAGTAGTAGGCCCACGTATTTCAACGAGAACACCTAATTCAGCTTCACGTAAGATAGCTAAAGTATGGTATCGACATGATTATGAATGATAGAATACCCGAAACACAGAAAGAGCTAGCAAAGTAAGTAGCAAAGGGAGAAGGGACTCAACTTCCTTACGAAGTAGGAGCGGAAGAGAAGCTTCCTATCCATCCCCGGACGAAAGTAAGCACGGTTTCCTAAGTTTGAAGCAGGACGTTAAGGCTTTAGAAAGTAAAATGTTTGAAATAGAAGGATCATAAGTCCCCGGAGACAGTCTGCCTTTCCTTTTTTGGGTTAGGAGTGATATCCTCGGGTTCCTTCTCTCTCTTGAAAGTGAAAGCCGAAGACGTTGAAGAAGGTACGGAAGCCGGGAAAACCACTTCATACGATAACAATAGCATTCACAGCGGAACAAACGGATCAGATATAGCTACAGCTGGCCTAGCTGCCTAAGGCCTATCTCAAAAAGGCCTCGTCTCGAGTTGCTCGGCTTAAGGTCGCGAAGATCAAGCTTGGACAAGGTGAGGGAGAAGTTGCTGTATGAGGTCCGGTGACATCCAAATTTGGACAGACGGGAGACGATGATCGAAGTCAGACTTGAGTATGGGACGAGAACTCGCTGATTTTGATAAGCATCAAATGAGACTGAAAGCACCATAGGAAGAGAACCTTGAGTTGTTTTTGACCAACTGACTGGGAAGCTCCGCTTGGGAGACATAGGCAAAAGGAGGTGATGATGTGATTCCTTATGTACCTGTGTCTGTGTCCTTTGACAAATCTACCTCTGAATCTGTTGACCCATCTCTATCTATATCTTCTTCTAGGTCGGTGGACCCTGGTCTTGTTCGAGTTTATGATATTCCCCGCTCGTGCCTCCCCTGTCACGTATGGGGATCCCCTTCGCTGCCTTTCATTTAGCTACTCTTCAGTATTTTACATTTTACCCTAAAAGGTCGGAAAAAACCACTACATTTCTTGAATGGTCGCTGCCTACATAACTCTTTCTCCCTCTTTTCAAGGAAGTGAGTCTCAGACCTATTTATGTAGTTCTCGGTCCTTTTTTTACAGTTTCTGACTGGTACTTTTGTGGCTCTTCACTCCAGCCCTGAAGTATTCTGTAAGCTGTCATGAGTACGCCTTTTTAGCCTACTCCGACAGCAAATTGGCGTAGTTTTGGCAGCCAGCCTCCGCACCCTGGCATAGGCATTTGCTTACTTGCTCGCCAATGCCTTGGGCTAGGCCTTTCGCCGCCCTCGCCCTCACAATTCTCCACCCTCTGACCTTAACTACCCCCTCGACATCGGTGGCCCCCTTATTATGATTGAATTGAATACTCATTCTGGTTACTGATCATTCTTATCTCATTCATTAGGGAAGGGGCAACCCATTTGCGCGACGGAATTGTTCGTCAGTAAAATGAGAGCGGAATTCCTGGTAAATTGTTGAATCTCTGCCGTTCTGGTTTAAAGGAAGTTAGATTTCCATCAAGGCAGCTTAAGGTGATCGAGAAGACGGATGAAAGATAGATCTCTTCTCCCCTAGGCCTTAAATATTTTGCTGACTTTCGAATTCGTTGTTGGAGAAAGCGAAAAGGATTCCTTCTGGTTGTCACATCTTGTCACCCTGTCTGGGCTATCTGTTCGTAATGCTTCCTTCTTTTCTTCGATTGAATGAAGTCCTTCTGAACTGGAATCATGAATTGGACTCGAACCAATATCTCTTTTGCCTTTAGTCGATCATGATGGGAAGACCCCGCTGCCCAGGATCTCGGCACCCCTCCCCCCTTTCTAATGAGGGGAAATTTACCGTTTTCTACTCAAAAACCAGAGAACACTCGACCGATCTCATCCAATTGAAAAAAAAAGTGCTAATTCGACTGTCCTGTCTATTAAGGAGGATCACGAATCCTGGGAATCCTGAGGCGGACCATCTCGAATAGAAAAAATATTCTACTTATCCTAAATAGATATTGGTTAAGAAAAGATAGAAACATTCCTATTTTTTATACATCGGGTCGTTAAATTTCTGATTCCCTAAAGAAACCAGATAATCAATAAAATCATCCCAAACGGGACAGTTACCTGTCCCTAAGAAGCGTCGTATCCTTCGGAACTGCTCTAGCCGCCTATCGATGTCTGTTTCCCAGGCATCGTAGAGAGCCATGTTGATGGCACGCGCGATATCTTGATCGTCATTTTTATCGAGAAAAACGCCTTTCCCGAGAAAGATTTCACGTGCTCTTTCCACCATCCTAGCCTCCTCATTTTTGCAGTTTGTATTGATTGCATCAACTGCTCTATAAATGCGGTCCTCCGTCCCCGGGTCGATCGGATTTGGAAGGGGGCGGGCAACCTCATCTTCCTCTTCCGCTAAAACGTCGAGGTCGAAAGAGGTCCACCCCGAGCTAGAACCTTCGTGTGAACCCACACCCACTTCGGAACTTGCCGCCGATTCCGGGGGAATCAAGGCGGGAAGATTGGAACTGCCAGCACCATTGTCAAAATGGCATGTCCAACCAAAGTCGAGAGGTTGCGAGCCTATAGTAGCGACTAATAAGTCCAATGGTCCTATGTGAAATAACAAGAGTATGAAATCGAGAGAAATCCAATAAAACAAAATTAACCCAAAACTTCTTACTACGAAACTACTGAAAAGGGAAATTCTGAACCGTGAAAACATGAAACACGTTTTATGTGTCGATAGTACGACCTGCGCGGTTGTTCTTCTTTCATTTTCTTTCTTCTTAGAAAGCACTCACTGAGTTACTTACGAATCAGAAGGATTGAGGCTGACTACGGCCTCAGATGATTAGGCGGGGGCAGGATTCGAACCTGCAGTTTTCAGGTCATGAGCCTGATGAGTTGACCAATTCCTCTACCCCGCTTCTTCCCCGTTTCCTTCTCTTTCTCTTACTATTTTGATAGAGGAGACAGCCCACACTGAACACCAACCCAATCTCGACAAACTACTAGGTGATTCAAGTCGCTTTCTATGGTACGATCCGCAAAGACCTTTCTTCTTTTATGAAATTTTCGGGACCCTAAAATGCAGCAGTTCTCTTATATACGCTATATGTGGCTGCTTCTTAAATAGCTTGGCTTTAGTCCCTATGTCCCGTACCCATTACCTTTGGGTAGGGAATCCACAGGAAGAAGCATGAAATCACCCGAGGAATGCCTCTATTTATGCCTGGTCGCAGGTTTCATCATTCTTTATTTTAGCTCGGTATTGAGGAAAGAGGGAGCAACTTAATCCACCCAGTCTGCATTCCTTTAGGAAGGAATGCTGGAAAGGAAAGCACTTGGAACAGGCCGTTGGCTTTAGGAAGAAAGCCCGACTTTGAAGCTCAGCTTAGCCCAGGACTTTGGAATAGAGCGAAGGAAAAGCGCCCTGGATCTCTCGATCCAGAACTACTAGGAGGGGAGGGAGAACCTTATCCCATGACTCACTTTAGTCATGGAGGGCTGGCAAAGAAAAGTCACTTTAAGAGCTACCAGGGCAGGGAAGGTAGTCAGCTTATTAACTGGAACAAACCAACTCCATTGGGCAAGTGAGGGTTAACCCCCTAAATCCAAGTCGGGGGGACTTCCTCAAAGATCAAAGACAGGATTGGGAAGACCGGACGTTAAGAGAGAACAAGGGATAAGAACTAGCGTCCGGAGATAACAATAGAGGCCTTCAAACTTACACGATGTTGGGGGATAAAAGATAGAGGATAAGACTTCTAACGATCCTTTTAAGATACATAGATTATCCTACATGCCCATAGCTATAGCTACAGGAGCTAATAGAAAGAGAGGGATACGAGCCTCTTTTCCAAGCGAGCCATGGGAGTCTACGTTTGCGTGGGGCCGGGTACCACACATATGTGGTGAAAGCCGACTTGCCTTTTCATCTAATTCGTCACTGATATAAGCACGTGCTAATATCGTTCTGCCCTTCGGGGACCACCCCTCTTCCTTTCTTGTTTTGGTTAGGTTGACCAGAAGTTTTTCTGCCAACTTCTTACCAACAAGGAAAAATGATACAAAAGCATCCCGTCTAAAGATTGGATGACCTTAGTACGGTTGAATTACGCATCAAGGCGCGTCAGCCTTAACGCCCTAACTAACTAGAAATATCTTATGAGAAGAAAGGGCTTTCTTTCTATATTGGTAAAATTTATTTATGCCCGAAGAATTTGTAGGGTTATCGCCCGATAATGTTAAATTGATTCAAAATAAGGTAAAGACTGGTAAGTATACTCTGTCTCCATTTCCACTTAAAGTATTTTCTAGTAAAGAAAAAGCACCTAAGAATACATATTTAATTCATATTAATATAGATAAATCAACAGTTTATGGATGTTTATATCCTATTCTGGAAGATCATATTGTTATTACTGCGCTTGGGCACTTGCTTAATAGTAGATTGATATCTCTTAATATTCCTCATTCCTTATCCTTTGGATATAATCAGTATCCTAGTTCATATTTTGCACATATTTTATCGTCGATAAAGATACCTGTTTCTAGACTTTACAAAATTAACATGTTACACTCTCTATTTAAAATTAATAAAGAAAGTCTTTTGACTATGCTTGAACCAATAGTGTTAAGTTCAGATATAATGCAGTTAATCAAATCTATCCTATATATGCCTATAACACTTTATGGAGAGGAAGTAGACTTTTTAAATGATTTTATTACTCCCTCCGGGTATTTTACTACTGTTTTACTCAATTTATATTTAAATCAATTGGATATTAAGTTTAATTTGCAATTTCCTTCTTATTCTTATGCCAGGTATAATGAAGAAATTATAGTCACAACTTCTAAAAACAATTTGTTGTTTGAAAATTCACTTTATGGTTTATTTGATGATTTGAATATGAC
>NW_026264912.1:95561-98212 GCF_000817695.3 Arachis duranensis | reverse complement strand
TGCTTTAAGTGGACCATATGGCAGCAACGGCGCGTGCGCGTACTATGCGCGTGCGCGCCACCATACGTATAGCAACTATGGAAAATCTTATATCGTTGCGAAGCCCCGGATGTTATCTTTCTAACCCAACTGGAACCGCATCATTTGGACCTCTGTAGCTCAAGTTATGGTCATTTAAGTGCAAAGAGGTCGGCTTGACAGCTTTCCGGTTCTTTCATTTCTTCATGAGCTCTCCAACTTTTCATGCTTTCTTTCTTCATTCCCTTAATCCAATCTTTGCCTCCTAAACATTAAATCACTTAACAAACATATCAAGGCATCTAATGGAATCAAGGAGAATTAGATTTAGCTATTTTAAGTCCTAAAAAGCATGTTTTCACTCTTAAGCACAATTAAAGGAGAATATACAAAACCATGCTATTTCATTGAATAAATGTGGGTGAAAGGTGATAAAATCCCCTAAAATCAATACAAGATAAACCCTACAAATGGGGTTTGTCAACCTCCCCACACTTAAACCAAGCATGTCCTCATGCTTAAACCAAGAGAAAGCAAAGGGATCAACATTCATGCAATTAAAACTAACTAAATGCAATCTACCTATATGCAACTATCTACATGAATGCAATTGCTTGGTCAAAGTAAATCAATTCCCAAGAAGCATATATGCACAAGGGCTAAGGACTAGCAAGTCTAATCCACAATTGAATTGAGTTATTAAATATTTTTACAAACTTGCATGAAAATTATGATCATAGGTGAAAACATGTAATTGAGCATCAAACCCTCACCGGATGTGTTTGCACTCTATTCGCTCAAGTGTTTAGGGGTTGATTCACTCAATTCTCTCCTAATCATGCTTTCTAAGATTTGTTCTTCTTCTAACAATCAACATATATTTCATGCATGCATACAAGTATCATGAGGTCTTTTCTTTGGTTGTAATGGGGCTAGGGTCAAGGTAGGATGCATATTTGGTTAAGTGAGCTTGAAATTTGAATCTTTGATAGGCTTAAACTTCCCACCTAATCTTTGATTTAAGAACCACACAATTCACAAGAATTATTCCTAATTGATTTAATATCACTTATCAAGCCGAGTTTTCAAACTTAAGAATTATTCCATTTAATCTGCCTAACTGAGATTTACAAGGTGACCATAGCTTGTTTCATACCAACAATCTCTATGGGATCGACCCTTACTCACGTAAGGTATTACTTGGATGACCCAGTACATTTGCTGGTTAAGTTGAACGGAGTTATGATCACACCAGGGATTGTTAAGATCCCAATTTATCATACCATGATCTCTTTGGGGTATTTTTGATAGAGCCAATATTTAAATTTCATACAAGTACAAAGAGACCAACTTTGAGGATCACAATTTCGTCCACCAAGTTTTTGGCGCCGTTGCTGGGGATTGTTCGAGTATGGACAACTGACGGTTCATCTTGTTGCTCAGATTAGGTAATTTTCTTTTCAAAAATCTTTTTCAAAATTTTTCTTTTCTTTTTCGTTTTTCCAAACTTTATTTTCGAAAAATTAATAAAAAACCAAAAAAAAATCATAAAATCATAAAATCATAAAAACCAAAAATATTGTGTTTCTTGTTTGAGTCTTGAGTCAATTTTTAAGTTTGGTGTCAATTGCATGCTTTAAAAATTTTTCTTGCATTTTTCGAAAATTCCATGCATTCATAGTGTTCTTCATGATTTTCAAGTTGTTCTTGACAAGTCTTCTTGTTTGATCTCGATGTTTTCTTATTTTGTGTTGTTTGTTGTTTTTCATATGCATTTTTTGTTTGGTGTCTTGCATGTTTTCTTTGCATAAAAAATCTTTCAAAATTATGTTCTTGATGTTCATCATGATCTTCAAAGTGTTCTTGGTGTTCATCTTGACATTCATAGTGTTCTTGCATGCATCTTGTGTTTTGATCCAAAATTTTTATGTTTTGGGTCATAATTGTGTTTTTCTCTTTTTTTCTTATCTTTATATCATATTTTCAAAAATTAGCGAACAAAAAAATTGTGATTGATTCAAAAAGTTGAAGTTTGTTACTTTCTTGTTAAAAAAGGTTCAATCTTTAAGTTCTAGGATCTTATCTTTTAGTTTCTTGTTAGTTAAGTAATTAATTTTAATTCTAAAAAAATTAAATCTTTTTATCTTTTATCATATCTTTTTCAAAAATTTTATCTTTTTCAAATTTTGATTTTAAAATATCTTTTCTATCTTCCTATCTTCTTATCTTTTTAAAATTAAAAACTTCAAATCTTTTTCAATCAACCAACTAACTTTTTGTTTGTTTCTTATCTTTTCAAAACCACCTAACTACTTTTCCCTCTCTAATTTTCGAAAATATCTCATCTCTTTTTCAAAAATTCTTTTTTTTGTTTTAAATTTTAATTTTAATCTTATCTTATCTCTAATTTTCGAAAATTACTAACACCTTTTTAGAATTATTTTCGAATTCTCCCTCTCTTTTCTTATTCTATTTAATTATTTAATTACTAACACTTCTCTTCACCTCTCTTCATCTAATTATTCGAACCCACTCTTCTTCACTCTTTTCCGCTTCTTTTTCTACTAACATAAAGGAATCTCTATACTGTGACATAGAGGATTCCTCTTTCTTTTCTTGTTTTCTTCTCTTTC
>NW_026264912.1:94758-95484 GCF_000817695.3 Arachis duranensis | reverse complement strand
TGATCCTGAACCTGAAAGGACTTTGAAGAGGAAACTAAGAGAAGCTAAATTACAACAATCCAGAAGTAACCTTTCAGAAATTTTCGAACAAGAGAAGGAGATGGCAGCCGAACCCAATAATGATAATGCAAGGAGGATGCTTGGTGACTTTACCAAACCCACGTCCAAATTTGATGGAAGGAGCATCTCCATTCCTGCCATTGGAGCAAATAATTTTGAGCTGAAACCTCAGCTAGTTGCCTTAATGCAACAAAACTGCAAGTTTTATGGACTTCCATCTGAAGATCTTTATCAGTTCTTAACTGAGTTCTTGCAGATCTGTGAGACTGTTAAGACGAATGGAGTAGATCCTGAAGTCTACAGGCTCATGCTTTTCCCTTTTGCTGTAAGAGACAGAGCTAGAATCTGGTTGGACTCACAACCTAAAGATAGCCTGGACTCTTGGGAGAAGCTGGTCACAGCTTTCTTGGATAAATTCTTTCCTCCTCAAAAGCTGAATAAGCTTAGAGTGGATGTTCAGACCTTCAAACAAAAAGATGGTGAATCCCTCTATAAAGCTTGGGAAAGATACAAGCAGTTGACCAAAAGGTGTCCATCTGACATGTTTTCAGAATGGACCATATTAGATATATTCTATTATGGTCTATCTGAATTTTCGAAAATGTCATTGGACCATTCTGCAGGTGGATCCATTCACCTAAAGAAAACACCTGCAGAAGCTCAAGA
>NW_026264912.1:89119-94613 GCF_000817695.3 Arachis duranensis | reverse complement strand
TGGAAGGATCAACAAAAGCCTCAACAAGGCTTTAACAATGGTGGACGCAATAGGCTGAGCAATAGCAAGCCTTTTCCATCATCTTCTCAGCAACAGACAGAGAATTCAGAATAAAACACTTCTAATTTAGCTAATATTGTCTCTGATCTGTCAAAGGCCACTTTCTGTTTCATGAATGAAACAAGATCCTCCATCAGAAATCTTGAGGCACAAGTGGGCCAGCTGAGTAAGAAAGTCATTGAAACTCCTCCCAGTATTCTCCCAAGCAATACAGAAGAGAATCCAAAAGGAGAGTGCAAGGCCATTGATGTGATCAATATGGCCAAATGCACAAAGGAGGAGAAGGACAAAAATCCTAGTGAGGAAGACCTCCTAGGACGTCTCTCAAGCAGGAAGGAGTTTCCTATTAAGGATCCAAAAGAATCTGAGGCTCATATAGAGACCATAGAGATTCCATTAAATCTCCTTCTGCCATTCATGAGCTCTGAAGACTATTCTTCCTCTGAAGAGGATGAAGATGTGACTGGAGAGCAAGTTGCTCAATATTTAGGAGTTATCATGAAGCTGAATGCCAAGTTGTTTGGTAATGAGACTTGGGAAAGTGAACCTCCCTTGCTCATTAGTGAACTAGATACCTGGATTCAGCAAATTTTACCTCAAAAGAAACAAGATCCTAGCAAGTTCTTAATACCTTGTACCATAGACACATTGACCTTTGAAAAAGCTCTATGTGATCTGGGGTCAGGGATAAATCTTATGCCACTCTCTGTAATGGAGAAGCTGGGGATCATTGAGGTACAACCTGCCTTGTTCTCATTACAATTGGCAGACAAGTCATTAAGACAAGCTTATGGAGTAGTAGAGGACGTGTTAGTAAAAGTTGAAGGCCTTTATATCCCTGTTGATTTCATAATCTTAGACACTAGGAAGGAAGAGGATGAGTGCATCATCCTTGGAAGACCTTTCCTAGCCACAGCAGGAGCTGTGATAGATGTCAACAGAGGTGAATTAGTCCTTCAATTGAATGGGGACTACCTTGTGTTTAAGGCACATGGCCATCCCTCTATGACAAAAGAGAGTAAGCACAAAGAGCTTCTCTCAGTTCAGAGTCAAGAAGAGCCCCCACAGTCAAACTCTAAGTTTGGTGTTGGGAGGCCACAACCAAACACTAAGTTTGGTGTTAAGACCCCATATCCAAACTCTAAGTTTGGTGTTGGGACTATACAACATTGACCTGATCACCTTGTGGCTCCATGAGAGCCCAATGTCAAGCTATTGACATTAAAGAAGCGCTTGTTGGGAGGCAACCCAATTTTATTTATCTAATTTTTATTTTATTTTATTTTATTGTTATTTTGTGTTTTATTAGGTACATGATCATGTGGAGTCATGAAAAAAAATATAAAAATTAAAAACAGAATCAAAAAACAGCAGAAGAAAAATCACACCCTGGAGGGAGGACAGACTGGCGTTCAACGCCAGTAAGGAGCATCTGGCTGGCGTTCAATGCCAGGACAGAGCATGAATCTGGTGCTGAACGTCAGAAACAAGCAACATTCTGGCATTTGAACGCCAGGAATGTGCCTTGAGGAAAGCTGGCGCTGAACGCCAGTAACAAGCATGGAACTGGCGTTCAACGCCAGAAACATGCTACACATGGGCGTTGAACGCCCAGAACGTGCATCATCTCGGCGTCTAAACGCCAGAAATGGTGTGCAAAGGCATTTTACATGCCTAATTGGTGCAGGGATGTAAATCCTTGACACCTCAGGATCTGTGGACCCCACAGGATCATCTCAGGATCTGTGGACCCCACAGGATCCCCACCTAACATATTCCCACCTTACCTCCTAATCCTATAATACTCTTCCCCATATCACACTTCCCAACAACTTCAATCTCTCTTCCCAATTACCCCATTCACCACTCACATCCATCCACTCTTCCCCATAAACCCCACCTACCTCCAAAATTCAAAAATCTTTTCCACCCAAACCCACCCTAAATGGCCGAACCTACCCCCTCTCCACTCATAAACCCCCTCTTCCATTCTACTTCATTTTCACACAACACAAACCCCCTCTTCTACACCTTGGCCGAAAACACCATCTCTCACTCTCCTCCATATTTTCTTCTTCTTCTTCTTCTCTTCTTTCTTCTCTTGCTCGAGGGCGAGCACTATTTTAAATTTGGTGTGGTAAAAGCATAAGCTTTTTGTTTTTCCATTACCATCAATGGCACCTAAGGCCGGAGAATCCTCTAGAAAAGGAAAAGGAAAGACAAAAGCTTCCACCTCCGAGTCATGGGAGATGGAAATATTCATCTCCAAAAGCCATCAAGACCACTTCTATGATGTTGTGGCAAAGAAGAAGGTGATCCCTGAGGTCCCTTTCAAGCTCAAGAAAAATGAGTATCCGGAGATCCGACATGAGATCCATCCAACAAGTCGGAATCCTAATGGTCCAAGAGTTCTATGCCAATGCATGGATCACTAGGAACCATGATCAAAGTATGAACCCGAGTCCAAAGAATTATCTCACAATGGTTCGGGGGAAATACTTAGATTTTAGTCTGGAGAATGTAAGGTTGGCGTTCAATTTACCCATGATGCAAGAAGATGCACGCCCCTACACTAGAAGGGTCAACTTTAATCAAAGGTTGGACCAAGTCCATATGGACATATGTGTGGGAGCTCAATGGAAAAGAGACTCCAAAGGCAAGCCGGTTCAACTAAGAAGACTGGACCTCAAGCCTATGGCTAGAGGATGGTTAGAGTTCATTCAACGCTCCATCATCCCTACTAGCAACCGATCCGAAGTTACTGTGGATCGAGCCATCATGATTCATAGCATCATGATTGGAGAGGAAGTAGAAGTTCATAAAGTCATCTTAAATGAATTCTACAAAATAGCTGAAAAAGCCCTCCACCATGGCTAGGCTAGCTTTTTCTCATCTTATTTGCCATCTTTGTTACTCAGCTGGAGTTATCATAGAAGGAGACATTCCCATTGAGGAAGATAAGCCCATCACCAAGAAAAGGATGGAGCAAATAAGAGAGCTCATTCATGGAGCCCAAGAGACGCATGAGGAAGCTCAAGAAATTCCTGAGATACCTCAAGGGATGCACTTTCCTCCCAACAACTATTGGGAACAACTCAACACTTCTCTAGAAGATTTGAGCCACAATGTGGAAGAATTAAGGGTGGAACATCAAGAGCAATGAGGGAGGAGCAACAAAGGCAAGGAAGAAACATAGAAGAGCTTAAGGACATTGTTGGTCCTTCAAGAAGGAGACGCCACTAAGGTGGATTCATTCCTTGTTCTTATTTCTTTCTGCTTTTCGGTTTTTATGTTGTGTTCATTTATGTTTTGTGTCTCTACTTCATGATCATTTAGTAACTATGTCTTAAAGCTATGAATAAATTCCATAAATCCTTCACCTCTCTTAAAAGAAAAATGTTTTTAACTCAAAAGAACAAGAAGTACATGAATTTCGAATTTATCCTTGAATTTAGTTTAATTATATCGATGTGGTGACAATACTTTTTGTTTTCTGAATGAATGCTTGAACAGTGCATATTTTTGATCTTGTTGTTTATGAATGTTAAAACTGTTGGCTCTTGAAAGAATAATGAACAAAGAGAAATGTTATTGATGATCTGAAAAATCATACAATTGATTCTTGAAGCAAGAAAAAGCAGTGAAAAGTAAAAAGCTTGCGAAAAAAAATGGCAAAAAAAATAGAAAGAAACAGAAAAAGCAAGCAGAAAAAGCCAATAGCCCTTAAAACCAAAAGGCAAGGGTAAAAAGGATCCAAGGCTTTGAGCATCAATGGATAGGAGGGCCCAAGGAAATAAAATCCCACGGCCAAGACTCATAAGTAGCTGTGTTCAAGAATCAACATGCTTAACTAGGAAAATCAATAACACTATCCGAAATTCTAAGCTCCTAGAGAAGCCAATCATTCTAAACTTCAAAGGAAAAAGTGAGATGCCAAAACTGTTCAGAAGCAAAAAGCTACAAGTCCCGCTCATCTAATTAGAATTAATATTCATTGATATTTTGGAATTTATAGTATATTCTCTTCTTTTTATCCTAATTGATTTTCAGTTGCTTGGGGACAAGCAACAATTTAAGTTTGGTGTTGTGATGAGCGGATAATTTATACGCTTTTTGGCATTGTTTTTAGGTAGTTTCTAGTAAGTTCAGGCTACTTTTAGGGATGTTTTCATTAGTTTTTATGTTAAATTCACATTTCTAGACTTTACTATGAGTTTGTGTGTTTTTCTGTAATTTCAGGTAATTTCTGGCTGAAATTAAGGGACTTGAGCAAAACTCTGAAAAAGGCTGACAAAAGGACTGCTGATGCTGTTGGAATCTGACCTCCCTGAACTCAAAATGGATTTTCTGGAGCTACAGAACTTCAAATGGCGCGCTCTCAACGGCGTTGGAAATTAGACATCTAGAGCTTTCCAGCAATATATAATAGTCCATACTTTATTCGGGAATTGGTGATGTAAAGTGGCGCTCAACGCCAAGTACATGCTGCTGTCTGGAGTTAAACGCCAGAAACACGTCACGACCCGGAGTTGAACGCCCAAAACACGTTATAACTTGGCGTTCAACTCCAAGAGAAGCCTCAGCTCGTGGATAGATCATGCTCAGCCCAAACATACACCAAGTGGGCCCCAGAAGTGGATTTATGCATCAATTACTTACTCTTGTAAACCCTAGTAGCTAGTTTAGTATAAATATAACTTTTTACTAGTGTATTAGTCATCTTTTGACCACGTTTTCTCTTTGGTCTCAGTTTTGTTTTATTCTTCATCTTAGGAGGCCATTGATCATGTTTTGGGGGGCTGGCCATTCGGCCATGCTTGAACCCTTCACTTATGTATTTTCAACGGTGGAGTTTCTACACACCATAGATTAAGGGTGTGGAGCTCTGCTGTACCTCAAGTTTCAATACAATTACTATTATTTCCTATTCAATTCTCTTTATTCTTATTCCAAGATATTCGTTGCACTTCAACTTGATGAATGTGATGATCCGTGACACTCATCATCATTCTCACCTATGAACGCGCGTGACTGACAACCACTTCCGTTCTACCTTAGGCCGGGCGCATATCTCTTAGATTCCCCAACAGAATCTTCGTGGTATAAGCTAGATAGTATGGGAATCCGGAAAGTCTAACCTTGTCTGTGGTATTCCGAGTAGGATTCTGGGAATCCAGAAAGTCTAACCTTGTCTGTGGTATTCCGAGTAGGATTCTGGTATTGAATGACTGTGACGAGCTTCAAACTCCTGAAGGCTGGGCGTTAGTGACAGACGCAAAAGAATCAAAGGATTCTATTCCAACCTGATTGAGAACCGACAGATGATTAGCCGTGCTATGACAGAGCACAGGACCATTTTCACTAAGAGGATGGGATGTAGCCATTGACAACGGTGATGCCCTACATACAGCTTGCCATGGAAAGGAGTAAGAAG
>NW_026264912.1:84046-88401 GCF_000817695.3 Arachis duranensis | reverse complement strand
GAGATTGTCGGCTTGAAGCAAGCTATGGTTATCTTGTAACTCTTAGTCAGGATATCAATAATTCTCAGGTTTAATTGTGAAAAGTAAAAGAACATGAAATAAATACTTGTTTTGCAGTAATGGAGAACAGGTTGAGGTTTTAGAGATGTTCTATCTTCTGAATCTCTGCTTTCCTACTGTCTTCTTCTTCATCCACGCAAGGCTCCTTCCTTGGCAAGCTGTATGTAGGGTTTCACCGTTGTCAATGGCTACCTCCCATCCTCTCAGTGAAAATGTTCAACGCGCTCTGTCACAGCACGGCTAATCATCTGTCGGTTCTCAATCAGGTTGGAATAGAATCCAGTGATTCTTTTGCGTCTGTCACTAACGCCCAGCCCTAAGGAGTTTGAAGCTCGTCACAGTCATTCAATCCTTGAATCCTACTCAGAATACCACAGACAAGGTTTAGACCTTTCGGATTCTCTTGAATGCCGCCATCAATTCTAGCTTATACCACGAAGATTCTGATTAAGGAATCCAAGAGATATTCACTCAATCTACGGTAGAACGGAGGTGGTTGTCAGGTACACGTTCATAAGTGAGAATGATGATGAGTGTCACAGATCATCACATTCATCAAGTTGAGGAACAAGTGATATCTTAGAATAGAAGCAAGCGTGATTGAATCAAAAACAGTAGTAATTGCATTAATCCATCAAAACACAGCAAAGCTCCTCACCCCCAACCATGGGGTTTAGAGACTCATGCCATAGAAGGTACAATATGAAACGTGTAAAGTGTCATGAGATGAAGATACAATGTCAAAAGATCCTATTTATAGTGAACTAGTAACCTAGGATATACAGAAATGAGTAAATGACGTAAAAATCCACTTCTAGGGTCCACTTGGTGTGTGCTTGGGCTGAGCATTGAAGTTTTCATGTGTAGAGACTTTTCCTGGAGTTAAACGCCAACTTTTGTGCCAGTTTGGGCGTTTAACTCCAATTTTTGTGCCAGTTCCGGCGTTAAACGCCGGGAATTCTGAAGCTGATTTGCAACGCCGGTTTGGGTCATCAAATCTCAGGCAAAGTATGGACTATTATACATTTCTGGAAAGTCCAGAATGTCTACTTTCCAACGCATATGAGAACGCACTAATTGGGCTTTTGTAGCTCCAGAAAATCTACTTCAAGTGTAGGGAGGTCAGAATCCAACAGCATCTGCAGTCCTTTTTCAGCCTCTGAATCAAATTTTTGCTCAGGTCCCTCAATTTCAGCCAGAAATTACCTGAAATCACAGAAAAACACACAAACTCATAGTAAAGCCCATAAAAGTGAATTTTAAATAAAAACTAATAAAAATATACTAAAAACTAACTAAAATGTACTAAAAACATACTAAAAACAGTGCCAAAAAGCGTATAAATTATCCGCTCATCACAACACCAAACTTAAATTGTTTCTTGTCCCCAAGCAACTGAAAATCAAATAGGATAAAAAGAAGAGAACATACTATAGACTCCAAAATATCAATGAAACTTAGCTCCAATTAGATGAGCGGGACTAGTAGCTTTTTGCTTCTGAACAGTTTTGGCATCTCACTTTATCCTTTGAAGTTTAGAATGATTGGCATCTATAGGAACTCAGAATTCAGATAGTATTATTGATTCTCCTAGTTAAGTATGATGATTCTTGAATATAGCTACTTTATGAGTCTTGGCTGTGGCCCAAAGCACTCTGTCTTCCAGTATTACCACCGGATACATACATGCCACAGACACATAACTGGGTGAACCCTTTTAGATTGTGACTCAGCTTTGCTAGAGTCCCCAATTAGAGGTGTCCAGGGTTCTTAAGCACACTCTTGGATCACTTATATATATATATATATATTATTAGAGGTGTCCAGGGTTCTTAAGCACACTCTTTTTGCCTTGGATTACTTTTTATTTCTACCCTTGCCTTTTGGTTTAAAGGGCTATTGGCTTTTTCTGCTTGCTTTTTCTTCTTCTCTTCCTTTTTTTTATTTTCAATTTTTTTTTGCTTTTTCTTGCTTCAAGAATCAATTTGATGATTTTTTTAGATCCTCAATAACATTTCTCCTTTTCCATCATTCTTTCAAGAGCCAACAAATTTAACATTCTTTAAACAACAAATTTAAAAGACATATGCACTGTTCAAGCATTCATTCAGTAAACAAAAAGTATTGTCACCACATCAAACTAATTCAACTAGTTTCAGAGATAAATTCGAAATCCTGTACTTCTTGTTCTTTTATGATTAAAGTATTTTTCATTTAAGAGAGGTGATGGATTCATAGGACATTCATAGCTTTAAGACATGAACCTTAAATTTTATTAATCATGAATTAAGAACAAGACTCAAAAATAAATATAAGATAAGACTAATAGTAATAGAAAAGAAAAATTTAAATGATTCTAAAATAGACTCCTAATGATAGAGGTCATCATAGAGTTAGGACTCAACAACCTTGATTTTGAGATGTGGATGCTCCCTCAACTTGTGGGGTATTTGACCCTTCAAGGGAGAGCTTCTGGCGCTTCAGCTCCTGTAGCTCACGCCCCTGCTTCTCTTGTTCCTTCAGCAATTTGCAGAGCATGCAGTTTTGATTCTGCTGTTCTTCCTTAATTTGTTCTATAGTTTCTTGCAGCTTGGCAACAGATGCTTCTAGGCTGGCCCAGTAGTCAATTTCAGGAAGTTCAGGGAGGAATTCCTGTGCCCTCCTTTTGATAGAGTTGTCTTGCATTTGTCCTTCCATTGACTTCTTGGTGATTGGATGTTCAATTGGGATGAATTCATCTACTCCCATCCTCACCCCAGCATCTTTACATAGCAAGGAGATTAAGCTTGGGTAAGCCAGTTTGGCTTCAGTGGAGTTCTTGTTTGCAATTGTGTAAATCTCACAAGCAATCAGATGATGAACCTCCATTTCTTTTCCCAGCATAATGCAATGAATCATCACTGCTCTCTTGATAGTGACCTCAGAACGGTTGCTAGTAGGCAATATAGAACGCCCAATGAAGTCTAGCCAACCTCTTGCAATTGGTTTGAGATCTCTCCTCTTGAGTTGGTTTGGGACACCTTTTGAATTGGTTGTCCACTTAGTTCCAGGGAGGCATATGTCCTCTAGAACTTGATCCAACCCCTTATCTGCTCTCACCATTCTCCTATTAAAGGATTCAGGATCATCTTGCAGTTGAGGCAATTTGAAGATCTCTCTTATTTTGTCCAGATGGAAGTAAATAATTCTCCCTCTGACCATGGTTCTGTAGGTATGAAAAGCAGTTCCAGTCATTCTCTGCTTATCTGTCAGCCACAGATTTGAGTAGAATTCCTGAACCATGTTTCTTCCAACTTTTGTCTCAGGGTTGGTTAGAACTTTCCATCCTCTGTTTGGAATTTGCTCTTGGATCTCCGGATATTCGTCTTCTTTCAGATCGAATTTAACTTCCGGGATCACTGACCTCAGACCCATTATTTTGTGATTATGGTCTGTATGTTCTTTGGTTAAGAACTTCTCTTGACTCCAAAGATTCTTTGGAGTATTCTCTTTCTTGCATCTTGAATTGGTTTGTTTTCCCTTAGGAGCCATGATCTTGATAAATCTTGGCTTAGTGATCACGAAAAAGCACACCAAACTTAGAAGTTTGCTTGCCCTCAAGCAAAAGAAAGGAAAGAGGAGAGAGAGAAGGAGAGCAAATTTGAATAGTGGGGAGAGGGGGGATGGCCGAGCATTATTTATAAGGGAGGGGGAGAGATTTCGAAAATTTTGAAGGAGATTTGAGAAGATATAGAAAGTATTTGAGAAGATATTTGAGTTTTTGAAGAAGATTTGGAAAGGATTTGAAAGAGATTTTGAAGAATGATTTAGAAAGTTGTTTAATTTTTGAAATTTGAAGGTGAATGATGAAAGTTTGTAATGTGTTTATGCAGAAAATTATGGATCAAAATAAGAGAGTTTGAAAAAATTTGAAGTGGAAAACAAAATCTCTGTCCCCTACCTTTCTGGCGTTAAACGCCCAGAATGGTATTCATTCTGGCGTTTAACGCCCACTTGGTGGCCATTATGGGCGTTTAACGCCCAGCCAGGTGCCCTAACTGGCGTTAAACGCCAGAAACCCCTTTATCACTGGGCGTTTTGTTGAACACCCAAGATGCTGCAATTCTAGCATTAAACGCCCAGAATGGTACCCATTCTGGCATTTAACGCCCAAAATGGTACCTTTACTGACGTTTTCATGCCAGCAAACTCCTTTTCTCTACTTTTTGCACTGAATCCTTCTGTAACTCTGTGAATTCCTTCAATTTCAATGATCAACCTTAAAGAATGTATATCAAACTTTTATAGAACAAATA
>NW_026264912.1:80676-80872 GCF_000817695.3 Arachis duranensis | reverse complement strand
GGTAAGAACTTCCCAACCTCTTCTTCGGATCTCATGTCGGATCTCCGGATATTCACTCTTTTTGAGTTTGAAAGGGACATCGGGGATCACTTTCTTCATGGCCACAAATTCATAGAAGTGGTCTTGATGCACCCTTGAGATGAATCTCTCCATCTCCCATGACTCGGAGGTGGAAGCTTTTGCCTTCCCTTTCCTC
>NW_026264912.1:79184-80472 GCF_000817695.3 Arachis duranensis | reverse complement strand
TTTCGGCCAAAGGGGGAGAAGTAGTGTTTAGGTTGTGTGAAAATGAAGGAGTGAAGATGGGTTTATATAGGGGTGGGGGGAAGGTTATGGTTCGGTTATAGGAGGGTGAGTTTGGGAGGGAAAGTGGTTTGAAGTTAAATGGTGAGGTAGGTGGGGTTTTATGAAGGATGGATGTGAGGGGTGAAGAGAAAGATGGGATTTGATAGGGGAAGGGTTTTTTGGGAAGAGGTATTGAGGTGATTGGTGAATGCGTGAAGAAGAGAGAGAGTGGGGGGTAGGTGGGGATCCTGTGGGGTCCACAGATCCTGAGGTGTCAAGGAAAAGTCATCCCTGCACCAAGTGGCGAGCAAAATTGCTCTTTGTGCCAATTCTGGTGTTAAACGCTGGGCTGGTGCCCATTTCTGGCGTTTAACGCCAACTTCTTGCCTTTTCCTGGCATTTAACACCAGTCTGGTGCCCCTTTCTGGCGTTAAACGCCCAGAATGGTGCCAGACTGGGCGTTAAACGCCCATCTGCTAGCCTTACTGGCGTTTAAACGCCAGCAGGTTCTTCCTCCAGGGTGTGCTGTTTTTCTTTCTGTTTTTCTTTCTGTTTTTGCTTTTTCAATTGATTTTGTGACTTCTCATGATCATCAACCTACAGAATACATAAAATAACAAAAGAAAATAGGTAAAATATAACATTGGGTTGCCTCCCAACAAGCGCTTCTTTAATGTCAGTAGCTTGACAGTGGGCTCTCATGGAGCCTCACAGATACTTAGAGCAATGTTGGAACCTCCCAACACCAAACTTAGAGTTTGACTGTGGGGGCTCTGTTTGACTCTGTTTTGAGAGAAGCTCTTCATGATTCCTCTCCATGGTGACAGAGGGATATCCTTGAGCCTTAAACACAAGGGATTCTTCATTCACTTGAATGATCAGTTCTCCTCTGTCCACATCAATCACAGCCTTGCTGTGGCTAGGAAGGGTCTGCCAAGGATGATAGATTCATCCATGCACTTCCCAGTCTCTAGGATTATGAAATCAGCAGGGATATAATGGTTTTCAACTTTTACCAGAACATCCTCTACAAGTCCATAAGCTTGTTTTCTTGAGTTATCTACCATCTCTAGTGAGATTCTTGCAGTTTGTACCTCAAAGATCCCTAGCTTCTCTATTACAGAGAGAGGCATGAGGTTTACACTTGACCCCAGGTCACACAAGGCTTTCTTGAAGGTCATGGTGCCTATGGTACAAGGTATTGAAAACTTCCCAGGATCCTGTCTCTTTTGAGGTAATCTCTGCCTAG
>NW_026264912.1:78339-78879 GCF_000817695.3 Arachis duranensis | reverse complement strand
ATTGCTAAACCTGTTTCTTCCACCATTATTGTTATTGAAACCTTGTTGAGGTCTCTGTTGATCCTTCCATGAGAAATTTGGATTATTTCCCCATGAAGGATTATAGGTGTTTCCATAGGGTTCTCCCATGTAATTCACCTCTTCCATTGAAGGGTTCTCAGGATCATAAGCTTCTTCTTCAGATGAAGCTTCCTTAGTACTGCTTGGTGCATTTTGCATTCCAGACTGACTTTGAGAAATCATATTGACTTGCTGAGTCAATATTTTGTTCTGAGCCAGTATGGCATTCAGAGTGTTAATCTCAAGAACTCCTTTCTTCTGATTTGTCCCATTGTTCACAGGATTCCTTTCAGAAGTGTACATGAATTGGTTATTTGCAATCATTTCAATTAGTTCTTGAGCTTCTGTAGGCATCTTCTTCAAATGAAGAGATCCTCCAGCAGAACTATCCAAAGACATCTTGGACAGTTCAGAAAGACCATCATAGAAAATACCTATGAAGCTCCATTCTGAAAGCATATCAGTGGGACACTTTCTGAT
>NW_026264912.1:77711-77957 GCF_000817695.3 Arachis duranensis | reverse complement strand
TGTTAGGTCCTCTACAGAGAGTTGTGCCTTAGCTTCTCTTAGCTTTCGCTTCAAGGTCCTTTCAGGTTCAGGATCAGCCTCAACAAGAATGCTTTTGTCTTTGTTCCTGCTCATATAAAAGAGAAGAGAACAAGAAAATATGGAATCCTCTATGTCACAGTATAGAGATTCCTTGAGATGTCAGAGGAAAAGAAAAATAGAAGGAAGAGGTAGAAGAAGAATGTGAGAAGAGGGGAAGAATTTTCG
>NW_026264912.1:76339-77632 GCF_000817695.3 Arachis duranensis | reverse complement strand
TTAATTGATTTTCGAAAACCAAGAGTGGAAAAGAAATCAAGTGATTTTTGAAAAAGATTTTGAAATTAGAAATTAAAAAGATATGATTGAAAACTATTTTGAAAAAGATGTGATTGAGAAGATATGATTTGAAAAACATTTTAAAAAGATTTGATTTTAAAAATTAATGACTTGGCTATCAAGAAAAGATATGATTCAAACATTAAACCTTTCTCAATAGAAAAGGCAACATACTTGAAATGTTGAATCAAATCATTAATTGATAGCAAGTATCTTTGAAAATAGAAAAAAATTGATTTTGAAAAAGATTTGATTGAAAAAAATTGATTTGAAAACAGAATCTTTCCTCTTGTGCCATCCTGCCGTTAAACGCCCAGAATGGTGCACATTCTGGCGTTTAACGCCCAAAACTCTACCCTTTTGGGCGTTAAACGCCCAGCCAGGCACTCTGGCTGGCGTTTAAACGCCAGTTTGTCCTTCTTCACTGGGCATTTTGAACGCCCAGCTTTTTCTGTATAATTCCTCTGCAGTGTGTTCTGAATCTTCAATTCTCTGTATTATTGACTTGAAAAGACACAAATTAAAAATATTTTTAGATTTTTAATAATGAAGAAAAATCAAAATGCAACTAAAATCAAATAAACAATGCATGCAAGACACCAAACTTAGCAGTTTGTATACTACTGGCACTAACTACATGAGAATGCATATGAGAAACACAAAACACTCAAGTCAATAGAATTCAAAGATCAGAGCAATGAAATCATCAAGAACAACTTGAAGATCAATGAAGACACATGCATGAATGTAATAAGAACAGAAACATGCAATTGACACCAAACTTAAGATGAGACTCTAGACTCAAACAAGAAATATTTTTGGATTTTATGATTTTGTAAAATTTTTTTTTTCGAAAATTAAGTGGAAAGGAAAAATAAAGATATCAAAATTCTTAATGAGAATTCCAGGAATCATTGCAATGCTAGTCTAAGACTCCGGTCCAGGAATTAGACATGGCTTCATAGCCAGCCAAGCTTTCAAAGAAAGCTCCGGTCCAAAACACTAGACATGGCCAATGGCCAGCCAAGCCTTAGCAGATCACTGCTCCAACAGCAAGATTGATAGAAATCAACAGGCTCTTGTGATGATAAGTTGAAACCTCGGTCCAATGAAATTAGACATGGCTTTGCAGCCAGCCAGACTTCAACAAATCATCATGAAACACTAGAATTCATTCTTAAGAATTCTAAAAAATACCTAATCTAAGCAACAAGATGAACCGTCAGTTGTCCA
>NW_026264912.1:75864-76076 GCF_000817695.3 Arachis duranensis | reverse complement strand
AAAGATAGAGATACTTATGCAATTCATTGGTGGGAATTTCAGATAAGCGTATGGAGATGCTGTGTTCCTTCCGTCTCTCTGTTTTCCTACTGTCTTCATCCAATCCTTCTTACTCCTTTCCATGGCAAGCTGTATGCAAGGGTTTCACCGTTGTCAGTGGCTACCTCCCATCCTCTCAGTGGAAATGTTCAACGCACCCTGTCACGGCACGA
>NW_026264912.1:68633-75144 GCF_000817695.3 Arachis duranensis | reverse complement strand
AGGTCAGAATCCAACAGCATCTGCAGTCCTTTTTAGTCTCTGAATCAGATTTTTGCTCAGGTCCCTCAATTTCAGCTAGAAAATACCTGAAATCACAGAAAAACACACAAACTCATAGTAAAGTCCAGAAAAGTGAATTTTAACTAAAAACTAATAAAAATATACTAAAAACTAACTAGATCATACTAAAAACATACTAAAAACAATGCCAAAAAGCGTACAAATTATCCGCTCATCAGTGACACTCCTGTAATCACATACGGACCCCTCCACCGGGATTTAAGTTTTCCTGGAAATAATTTGAGCCTAGAGTTGAAGAGCAGAACTTTTTGTCCTGGCTCAAAGACTCTGGATGACAACTTCTTGTCATGCCACTTCTTTGCCTTTTCCTTATAAATTTTTGCATTTTCAAAGGCGTGATACGTAAAAATTTAGATTCACGTATAACCGGCAAGTATACCGGGTCGCATCAAGTAATAAAACTCATTAAGAGTGAGGTCGATCCCACGGAGATTGGTAGATTAAGCAATTTTTGTTAAATGGTATATTTAGTCAAGCAAACATGGTTTTGAATTCATGAGAATTGATTTTTGAATGTACTTACAGAAAATTAAATGTCAAGGAATTTAAAGAACTAGAATAAAGGAATAAAATGAAAGTAAATAGCGGAAAATTAAAGTGCAAGAAACTTAAATGACATGGAAAGTAAATTGCAAGAAATTAAAGAGTGCAGAATTTTAGAGAGCAGAAAAGTAAATTGCAATGAATAGAAAACAGAGTGTAAGTGAAGGAATGATAAATTGCAAGAAAATAAAAGGGAATTGGGTAGTGGGTATTCAAAATAACTAAAGAGTAAAAGAGATGAGAATTGATGATGTAGAGATCATTAGGGATCAGAGATGTAAATTATCATGGATTGATTTAGTTCAACTCCTTCTCAATCATGGGTATAGATCCATGGCAGATTGTGATTAATTGGATCCCAATCTCTTGGCAATCCAATTTCTCTCAACACAATCAATTGCCACTCTCGTGATCTAATTGGTCATGAGAAGAGGTGAAGCTCATTTTCTAATCCAAAGCCACACAACTTCCAGGATCTCAACCAAGGGAGGTTACATCTCACATACCAACCCAAAGTGTATAGATTAAAGAAATCATGAAAGGATAACTCTAAACTGAATTCTATGGATTCTTTCTCATGTTCACCATACAATTCATATAGATTCAATCCTTCTCTCGAATGTAATTGAATCTGTGAAGAACAAGAGTTTCCTCTTGGATGAACCACTTGAATTGAGAAAGAAAAGAATTGTTATCAACCCATTCAAATAAACAGAGCTCCTCCCTCTAATGAAGATGGGGTTTAGTGAATCATGGCTCTAATTTCAACAACAATTGCAAAGATAAACATTAAAGTTCAAACGGAGAAGAATTGAAGAATGAAGAAGAAGAAGTTCTTAAAACTGAAATTTGAAAGTTGCAAGAGAAACAAAATAGCTTTTCGGGTATCCTCCCGAAAGTGAAAAATAATCTAAGTGTCAAAGTAAAAGTAAAAGTCTCTAAAAAGTGGAAGAAGAAGTCCCACAAGTACAAAATTTAACTCTATTTATACTACTCCTAAGACTCATTTGGAGGTCCTCAAGTAGTTGGCAATGTGGGCTTTTCCATTGTGAGTTCCTGGTCCAATGAAGGAAGAAGTTTAAGAGAGTGTAGAGAGCAAGAGCAAGTCCTCATCAATCTTGGCCCAATTGGGCGTTACTTGCAAACATGCCAGTTCACAGCACGTTGGCAACGTGCTATTTAATTTCCTGGGCACCAGGCTTGGGCTTTGACTCAGTTTTGATGCCCAAAGTTGCCTCTGGTTTGAGCTTCAATTTTGTGCTTCACTATAGACTATTATACATGGTTGGAAAGCTCTGAATGTCAGCTTTCCAACGCAACTGGAAGCACCTCAATTGGATCTCTATAGCTCAAGTTATGCTCCTTTGAAGAGGGTATGGTCAGGCTGTCTGGCGTTGTTGCCCAAGTTGTTGGCAAACACGCCAGCAACAACGCCCAGTGTTTCTGAGGCTCTAATTGTAGCTGGCTCTTGAGTCTTCAAATGAACTCCAATCTCATGCTATAATATATGGATGGAAAGCTCTTGATGTCTATTTTCCAATGCAATTGGAAGCATCTCATTTGGAGTTCTCTAGCTCAAGATATAAGTAATTGAAGAGAGGAAGGTCAGGCTGCCTGGGCTGGGCGTTGTTGCCCAAGTTATTGGCAAACACGCCAGCAACAACGCCCATTGGAAGCTCCTGGGCATTGGCAACGTGCTCTGGGCGTTGGCAACGTGCTAGATGCTGCTCCTTTGGGCTCTGTTTGGGCGTTGCCAACTTGGTGTTGGCGTTGGCAACTTGGTGAGTCATGCTAGTAACAATGCTTTCCCTGTTTGAGGCCCTAAATGAACCTAACTTCTGAACCTTCAAATGAACTCCAATTTCATACTATAATATCTGGCGTTGCCAACTTGGTGTTGGCGTTGGCAACGTGCTAACATCTTCCCCTGGTGGCTCCTGGCGTTGCCAACTTGGTGTTGGCGTTGGCAACGTGCTAACATCTTCCCCTGGTGGCTCCTGGCGTTGCCAACTTGGTGTTGGCGTTGGCAACGTGCTAACATCCCTCTCTTCTCTGCTTGGGCGTTGCCAACTTGGTGTTGGCGTTGGCAACGTGGTGACATCCTCCCCTGGTGGCTCTTGGCGCCAACATGGTGACATCCTCCCCTGGTGGCTCTTGGCGCCAACATGGTGACATCCTCCCCTGGTGGCTCTTGGCGCCAACATGGTGACATCCTCCCCTGGTGGCTCTTGGCGTTGCCAACTTGGTGTTGGCGTTGGCAACGTGGTGACATCCTCCCCTGGTGGCTCTGGCGTTGCCAACTTGGTCTTCAAGTTGGCAACTTGCAATGCTTCATTTCCTTGCATTTGGGGCTTAAGTTTCCCTCTGATTTGAGCTTCCATTCCTTGCCACATTATGGACTATTGTATATCGTTGGAAAGCTCTTGATGTCAGCTTCTCAACGCAATTGGAATCATGCCAATTGGATCCTTGTGGTTCAAGATATTCATCCTTGAAGAGGGGAAGGTCAGGCTGCAATTTCTGCTGATCATGCACTAGCACGTTGCCAACTTGGTTTCCAAGTTGCCAACGTGCTACTCCTCCTGGCAGCACCAATTTGGGCGTTGGCAACTTGGAAACCAAGTTGCCAACGTGCTCTCTCATCCTGATTGCATCAAATGGGCGTTGCCAACTTGAGGATCAAGTTGGCAACATGCATCTCCTTCTTGCTCCAAGATTTCCTTGCATCATTGTCTTCTTGCTTCATCACCTATCATAAACCAAAGAGCTTTTCTCAAAGTTTTGCCATCTCATGCATTAAATTTCAAGGAAATCATTCACCTTAACTTGCATATAAACTTTTTAAATCATTTGCATGAATTATGTCAAATTTCACTTAATTCTTGGTTTATGAATGCATGGAGGAAAAGTTCACAAATTTGTCTATTTATTTCAAAGAAAATGAATAAAGCTAAGCTAAAACTAACTAAACTAACTAAGTAAAATGGTAAATATGCGAATGCATCAAGGCGTTACTTGGACGACCCAGTGCACTTGCTGGTTAGTTGTGCGAATTACAAATTCGTGCACCACTCATTCAACTGGAGCAATCTTTTTTCTCCAGCTAATATAGCATCAAGGTTTAGGAATCTGGTTGCCCAGTAGGCTTTGTGTTCTAGTTCCACGGGCAGATGACAGGCCTTCCCATACACAAGTTGGTATGGAGAGGTTCCTATAGGAGTCTTGTATGCTGTTCTGTATGCCCACAGAGCATCATCCAAGCTCTTTGCCCAATCCTTTCTACGAGCAATAACAGTCCGTTCCAGGATTCTTTTTAGCTCTCTATTAGAGACTTCAGCTTGCCCATTTGTCTGTGGATGATACGAAGTTGCTACTTTGTGGCTAATTCCATATCGGACTATAGCAGAGTACAGCTGTTTATTGCAGAAATGAGTGCCCCCATCACTGATTAGTACTCTGGGAACACCAAACCTGCTGAAGATGTGTTTCTGGAGGAATTTCAACACGGTCTTGGTATCATTATTGGGTGTGGCAATTGCTTCTACCCATTTAGATACATAGTCTACTGCCACCAGAATATACGTGTTCGAGTATGATGGTGGGAAGGGACCCATGAAGTCAATACCCCATACATCAAACAATTCAATCTCTAAGATCCCTTGTTGAGGCATGGCGTAACCATGAGGCAAGTTACCAGCTCTTTGGCAACTGTCACAGTTATGCACAAACTCTCGGGCATCCCTATAGAGAGTAGGCCAGTAGAAGCTGCATTGGAGGACTTTAGTGGCCGTTCGCTCACTTTCGAAATGTCCCCCATACTGTGATCCATGACAATGCCATAAGATTCTTTGTGCTTCCTCTCTAGGTACACATCTGCGGATCATTCCGTCTGCACATCTCTTAAAGAGATATGGCTCATCCCATAGGTAGTACTTGGAATCTAAAATTAATTTTTTTCTTTTCACTCTGCTGTACTCCTGGGGTATGAACCTCACAGCTTTATAGTTTGCAATGTCTGCAAACCATGGAGCTTCCTGGATGGCAAAGAGTTGCTCATCTGGAAAGGTCTCAGAGATCTCAGTAGAGGGGAGGGACGCCCCAGCTACTGGTTCTATTCGGGACAGATGATCAGCTACCTGGTTCTCTGTCCCTTTTCTGTCTCTTATTTCTATATCGAACTCTTGCAGAAGCAACACCCACCTTATGAGCCTGGGTTTTGAATCCTGCTTTGTGAGTAAGTATTTAAGAGCAGCATGGTCAGTGTACACAATCACTTTTGACCCTACTAAATAGGATCTAAACTTGTCAATGGCATAAACCACTGCAAGTAACTATTTTTCTGTGGTTGTGTAATTTTTTTGTGCATCATTTAGAACACGGCTAGCATAATAAATGACGTGCAGAAGCTTGTTGTGCCTCTGTCCCAACACTGCACCAATGGCATGGTCACTGGCATCACACATTAGTTCAAATGGTAATGTCCAATCTGGTGCAGAGATGACTGGTGCTGTGACCAGCTTGGCTTTCAGGGTCTCAAACACCTGCAGACACTCTGTGTTAAACACAAATGGCGTGTCAGCAGCTAGCAGGTTGCTTAGAGATTTTGTAATTTTTGAAAAGTCCTTTATGAACCTTCTGTAAGATCCTGCATGTCCTAGAAAGCTTCTGATTGCCTTAACATTGGTAGGTGGTGGTAATTTTTCAATTACTTCTACCTTTGCTTGATCCACCTTTATTCCCTTGCCTGAAATTTTGTGCCCAAGGACAATTCCTTCAGTCACCATAAAGTGACATTTCTCCCAGTTTAAGACCAGGTTAGTCTCTTGGCACCTTTTCAGGACAAGTGCTAGATGATTAAGACATGAGCTGAATAAGTCTCCATATACTAAGAAGTCATCCATGAAGACTTCCAGGAACTTCTCTATCATATCAGAGAAGATGGATAGCATGCATCTCTGAAAAGTTGTAGGTGCATTACACAGACCAAAAGGCATTCTTCTGTAGGCAAACACGCCAGAAGGGCAAGTGAATGCTGTCTTCTCTTGGTCCTGAGGATCTACTGCAATTTGGTTGTAACCTGAATAGCCATCCAAAAAGTAGTAATAAGCATGACCAGCTAGTCTTTCTAGCATTTGGTCTATGAATGGTAAAGGAAAATGATCCTTTCTGGTGGCTGTATTGAGCCTTCTGTAGTCAATACACATACGCCACCCTGTAACTGTTCTTATGGGAACCAGTTCATTCTTTTCATTATGAACCACTGTCATGCCTCCCTTCTTGGGGACAACTTAGACAGGGCTCACCCAGGGGCTATCAGAAATAGGATAAATAATCCCAGCCTCTAGTAACTTAGTGACCTCTTTCTGCACCACCTCCTTCATGGCTGGATTTAGCCGCCTTTGTGGTTGAACCACTGGCTTGGCATTATCTTCCAATAGGATATTGTGCATGCATCTTGCTGGGATAATGCCCTTAAGATCACTTATGGACCACCCAAGAGCTGTCTTATGTGTCCTTAGCACTTGAATTAGTGCTTCCTCTTCATGTGAGTTTAAAGAAGAGCTTATAATCACTGGAAAAGTGTCACCTTCTCCCAGAAATGTATACTTCAGGGATGGTGGTAGTGGCTTGAGCTCGGGCCTAAGGGGTTTATCCTCTTCCTGAGGAGTTTTCAGGGGTTCTTGTATTTCCTCTGGTTCTTCCAGGTTAGGCTGAACATCTTTAAAGATATCCTCAAGCTCAGATTCGAGACTCTCAGTCATATTGATCTCTTCCACTAAAGAGTCAATAATTTCAACGCTCATGCAGTCATTTGATGTGTCTGGATGCTGCATAGCTTTGACAGCATTCAACTTGAACTCATCCTCATTGACTCTCAGGGTCACTT
>NW_026264912.1:56233-68311 GCF_000817695.3 Arachis duranensis | reverse complement strand
GAAAGTAGCCACAGTTGATGGTGAACCCCTATACAAAGCTTGCCATGGAAGGAAGTAAGAAGGATTGAGTAGAAGCAGTAGGAAAGCAGGCGTCCCTGGGCTCTACAGCATCTCCATCCGCTTATCTGAAATTCCTACCAATTAATCTGCATAAGTGTTCTATCCCTCTTTATTATATTCTATTTTATTATTTCTTCTTTAAAATTCGAAAACCCATAAACTATTTTAATCTGCCTGACTGAGACTTACAAGGTGACCATAGCTTGCTTCATACCAACAATCTCTGTGGATTCGACCCTTACTCACGTAAGGTTTATTACTTGGACGATCCAGTACACTTGCTGGTTAGTTGAACGGAGTTGTGAAAATAAACAGTGCCATAAGAGTAAATATATGCTAAAGCTCAAAAGATAGTAATCACAATTTCGTCCACCATTAAGACAGGAGCTGAATGAGTCTACATATACTGAGAAGTCATCCATGAAGACTTCCAAGAACTTCTCCACCATATCAGAGAAGATGGATAGCATGCATCTCTGAAAAGTTACAGGTGCATTACACAGACCAAAAGGCATTCTTCTGTAGGCAAACACACCAGAAGGGTAAGTGAATGCTGTTTTCTCTTGGTCCTGAGGATCTACTGCAATTTGGTTTTAACCTGAATAGCCATCCAAAAAGCAGTAATAATCATGGCCAGCTAGTCTTTCTAGCATTTGGTCTATGAATGGTAAAGGAAAATGATCCTTTCTGGTGACTGTATTGAGCCTTCTGTAATCAATACACATACGCCACCCTGTAACTGTTCTTGTAGGAACCAGTTCATTCTTTTCATTATGAACCACTATCATGCCTCTCTTCTTGGGGACAACTTGGACAGGGCTCACCCAGGGGCTATCAAAAATGGGATAAATAATCCCAGCCTCTAGTAATTTAGTGACCTCTTTCTGCACCACCTCCTTCATGGCTGGATTTAGCCGCCTTTGTGGTTGAACCACTGGTTTGGCATTATCCTCCAATAGGATCTTGTGCATGCATCTTGCTGGGCTAATGCCCTTAAGATCACTTATGGACCACCCAAGAGCTGTCTTATGTGTCCTTAGCACTTGAATTAGTGTTTTCTCTTCCTGTGGATTTAAAGCAGAGCTTATGATCACTGGAAAAGTGTCACCCTCTCCCAGAAATGCATACTTCAGGGATGGTGGTAGTGGTTTGAGCTCAGGTTTGGGAGGTTTATCCTCTTCCTGAGGAATTTTCAAAAATTCTTTTGTTTCCTCTGGTTCTTCCTGATCAGGCTGAACATCCTTGAAGATGTCCTTTAGCTCTGATTCTAGACTTTCAGCCATATTGATCTCTTCCACCAAAGAGTCAATAATATCAGCGCTCATGCAGTCATTTGGGGTGTCTGGATGCTGCATAGCTTTTACAGCATTCAACTTGAACTCATCCTCATTGACTCTCAGGGTTACTTCCCCTTTTTGTACATCAATAAGAGTTCGTCCAGTTGCTAGGAAAGGTCTTCTTAGGATGAGAGTTGCACTCTTGTGCTCCTCCATTTCCAGCACTACAAAGTCAGTTGGAAAGGCGAATGGCCCAACCTTGACACCTTAATTATGCCTGATGGATATTTAATGGAGCCATCAGCAAGTTGGAGACATATCCGGGTTGGTTTGACTTCTTCAGTCAACCCAAGCTTTCTGATAGTGGATGTAGGTATTAGATTGATACTTGTTTCAAGGTCACATATGGTTGTCTTGGTACAAGCACCTTCTAATGTGCATGGTATCATAAAGCTTCTTGGATCTTGAAGCTTCTCTGGTTAGCTTTTCAGAATGACTGCACTGCATTCTTCAGTGAGAAACACTTTTTGAGTTTCTCTCCAATCCTTCTTATGACTTAAGATCTCTTTCATGAACTTAGCATAAGAAGGTATTTGCTCAAGTGCCTCTGCAAACGGAATCTTTATTTCAAGAGTCCTTAGATAGTCTGCAAAGCGGGCAAATTGTTTATCCTGTTTCGCTTGGCGGAGTTTCTGAGGATAAGGCATCTTGGCTTTATATTCTTCAACCTTAGTTGCTGCAGGTTTATTCCCTACAGAGGTGGTTGGAGAAGCCTTTTTAGAGGGGTTACTATCAGCACTCTCAGGTGTCTGATTCCTCATTGGCTTTTGAGCGCCAGGACTGGGTGAGGAATGGGCATTTAACGCCAACTTTTCCCCTCTTTCTGGCGTTTGAACACCAGAATTGGGCAAGAAATGGGCGTTTAACGCCAACTTTTCCTCCCTTTCTGGCGTTTGAACGCCAGGAGTATTCCTCTCTGGGCTCTTACTGTCCTCAGAGGGATTTTGGGCAGTGGTTTGGTTATCCTCTGTTAGTTGTTCCTTTCTTGGCTTTTTGCTACTTTGAGTAGTGTTATTCAATGTTTTCCCACTCCTCAGTTGAACTGCTTGGCATTCTTCTGTTATCTGTTTAGATAACTGCTGTTTTGTCTGATTCAACTGTGATTCTATATTCTTGTTAGCAATTTTGGTTTCTTGGAGCATCTCTTTAAATTCTGCTAACTGTTTTGTCATCAGGAGTAATTGCTGATTAAGCTCAACAATCTGTTCTTGAGGATTAGGATCAGTAGTTACTTCCATAGCTTCTTCTTTTGTAGAGGACTCACTGCTTGAGTATAGATGTTGATTTCTATCAATAGTATCTATGAGCTCTTGAGCCTCTTCAATCGTCTTCCTCATATGTATAGATCCACCAGCTGAGTGGTCTAGAGACATCTGAGCTTTTTCTGTAAGCCCATAGTAGAAGATGTCTAACTGTACCCACTCTGAAAATATTTCAGAGGGGCATTTTTTTAGCATACCTCTGTACCTCTCCCAGGCATTATAAAGAGATTCATTATCCTCTTGTTTAAAGCCTTGGATGTCCAACCTTAGCTGTGTCATCCTTTTTGGAGGGTAAAATTGATTCGGGAATTTTTCTGATAACTGTCTCCATGTTTTTATGCTTGATGTGGGTTGGTTATTCAACCACCTCTTAGCTTGATCTTTTACAGCAAATGGAAACAGTAATAATCTGTAGACATCCTGATCCACCTCTTTATCACATACTGTGTCAGTAATTTGTAAGAACTGTGCCAGAAACTCAGTAGGTTCTTCCTGTGGAAGATCGGAATACTGACAATTTTTCTGCACCATGATAATGAGTTGAGGATTTAGCTCAAAACTGCTTGCTTTAATGGGAGGTATACAGATGCTACTCCCATATGCAGCTGTAATGGGGTTAGCATATGACCCCAGAGTCTTTCTGGACTGCTCAATTCCACTTAGGTCCATGATGGAGAAAGAAAAATGATAAGGGTTCACAAGTAAAGTATAAAATATTTTTTTTAATTAGGAATGACCAAAAATAATAAAATAAAATAGAAAAGAAAATAAAATAAAATTTCGAAAACTAAAAGAAAATAAAATCAAAGCAAATTGAAAACTAGATTAAAAAGATTTTGGAATTAGCAATTAAAAAGATACGGTTGAAAATTATTTTAAAAAAGATATGATTGAAAATTGTTTTGAAAAAGATATGATTTTGAAAATTAATGCAAAATTTCGAAGATTTAGAGGAGAATACAAAGAAGACACCAAACTTAGAAATTTTTAGAAAATCACACACAAATTTTCGAAAACCTAAAGGAAAACACAAAGAAGACACCAAACTTAGAATTTTTAAATATCAAGAAGGAACTAAGAACATGCAAATTCGAAAAATTAAAAGAAAACAAAAGCATGCAATTGACACCAAACTTAAAATATGAAACTAAACTCAAATAAAAGACTCTAAACCAACAAAAATAAAACAGTCCTAATCTAAGCAACAAGATAAACCGTTAGTTGTCCAAACTCGAACAATCCCTGGCAACGGTGCCAAAAACTTGGTGCACGAAATTGCAATCACACTTTTGCAATTCCGCACAACTAACCAGCAAGTGCACTGGGTCGTCCAAGTAATACCTTACGTGAGTAAGGGTCGATCCCACGGAGATTGTTAGCTTGAAGCAAGCTATGGTTATCTTGTAACTCTTAGTCAGGATATCAATAATTCTCAGGTTTAATTGTGAAAAGTAAAAGAACATGAAATAAATACTTCTTTTGCAGTAATGGAGAATAGGTTGAGGTTTTAGAGATGCTTTATCTTCTGAATCTCTGCTTTCCTACTGTCTTCTTCTTCATCCACGCAAGGCTCCTTCAATAGCAAGATGTATGTAGGGTTTCACCGTTGTCAACGGCTACCTCCCATCCTCTCAGTGAAAATGTTCAACGCGCTCTGTCACAGCACGGCTAATCATCTGTCGGTTCTCAATCAGGTCCATCAATTCTAGCTTATACCACGAAGATTCTGATTAAAGAATCCAAGAGATATTCACTCAATCTAAGGTAGAACGGAGGTGGTTGTCAGGCACACGTTCATAAGTGAGAATGATGATGAGTGTCACGGATCATCACATTCATCAAGTTGAGGAAAAAGTGATATCTTATAATAGAAGCAAGCGTGATTGAATGAAAAACAGTAGTAATTGCATTAATCCATCAAGACACAACAGAGCTCCTCACCCCCAACCATGGGGTTTAGAGACTCATGCCATAGAAGGTACAATATGAAACATGTAAAGTGTCATGAGATGAAGATACAATGTCAAAAGATCTTATTTATAGTGAACTAGTAACCTAAGATATACAGAAATGAGTAAATGACGTAAAAATCCACTTCCCGGGTCCACTTGGTGTGTGCTTGGGCTGAGCATTGAAGTTTTCATGTGTAGAGACTTTTCCTGGAGTTAAACGCCAACTTTTGTGCCAGTTTGGGCGTTTAACTCCAATTTTTGTGCCAGTTCCGGCGTTAAACGCCGGGAATTCTGAAGCTAATTTGCAACGCCGGTTTGGGCCATCAAATCTCGGGTAAAGTATGGACTATTAAACATTGATGGAGAGCCCAAGATGTCTACTTTCCAACGCAATTGAGAGCGCACTAATTGGGCTTCTGTAGCTCCAGAAAATCCACTTCGAGTGCAGGGAGGTCAGAATCCAACAGCATCTGCAGTCCTTTTTCAGCCTCTGAATCAAATTTTTGCTCAGGTCCCTCAATTTCAGCCAGAAATTACCTGAAATCACAGAAAAGCACACAAACTCATAGTAAAGCCCAGAAAAATGAATTTTAAATAAAAACTAATAAAAACATACTAAAAACTAACTAAAATGTACTAAAAATATACTAAAAACAGTGCCAAAAAGCGTATAAATTATCCGCTCATCAGCGTACGCACACACCCTATTTTTCAGCACCTTTATTTTTCTATTCTAAACATGTTTTAAACTCTAAAACCCCTATTTTTGCCTTGTTAATCCTAGATCCTACTAGTAGGTTAGTAAATAGTAAGAGTTAGAAAGTTTGAAGTAACTTGGGAGTGAAGAAAAAAGTAAAAATGAGGAGAAGTGTAAAAAGGGAGTTGTTAATGAATGAGGTTGAACTGCAATGGCTTTAATGACTGATTAAAGATTATTATGAATATGAACTGGTTTATGAATAATGATATATGAGATACGAGTTTCCCTTGGTAAAAACCGTGGCTCGCCACCACGTGTTCCAGGTTGAATCTCGATACTCTGTTGACCCTACGTCGTAAGGGTGACCGGGCACGTATAAATTCCCGGGTATGGATAGCCCCCATTGAGTGATTAGATGATGATTGAATGTGAACTCTATGCATAGACTCTTGGGGATGCGCGACGGGGGACAGTCTAAGGTTTTCAGACTTGTTGGGTTGGCTGGATAACCGATAGATGGGCCCCATCAGCCATAGGACAGGCATGCATCATATTGCATTTGTTTGTTTTGATTGCTATGCATTTCCTGGGTTTGCTTAATTGAGATATATCATCTGTTACCTATTATACTTGCTACTTGTACTATCTGCTCGTTACATGTGCGTGAACTTGTTTGGTTGCTTGTTTTTGTTGCTTTATGAATGATGGAGGAAATGGAGAAATGGTTTGGTGTTAGGTTAGGATTGATCTTGAGTAAGTTAGGTAGATTTAGAATACCTACCCTTGTTTATGGCTTCTGTTTAGTACTTAAGTTGGTTAATTGTGATAACGGAGTTCTAGGATTGCCTCTGGCATTCCCAGGACCTTATTTATTATACGCGTGGCACCTTTACCATGCTGAGAACCTCCGGTTCTCACCCTATAATGTGTTGTTATTTTCAGATGCAGGTTGAGAGGCTCCTCGCTAGGCGTCTGGATTTTCTGAAGCGGAGTAGTCTGGGATATTATGGGTTTTCTGTTTACTTATATATGTATATATGTACTTAGCTTGCTCTTCAAGAAACTTGTTTATTTTGTTCCTCCTAGAGATTGGAGGAGAGTTAGGGATTTGTTTCTGTATTTTGGATATTTGGGATACTTATGTATATATATATGTAAATATTCCCCGGCCAGCCTTGGCTTCACAGGCTGAGTCAGGAGCTAGTTTCACTGTATTCTTGGCACTCTTGTCACTCTTTTGTCTATTCTTATCTTGAGCTTCTAGGTTTCTTAGCATGCAAGTGACTCCGTTCTCTGAGTGTTGCACTTTTTATTTTTTTGAATTTTGTTTACCCGTTTTTCAAGGCTCCTAGTTTATTATATTCTTTCTGCTATTATACGTATGTATTATATTAAAGAGGTCGTAGCACCTTGCTGCCTCTGTTTTACATCCTAGGTGTAAAGCAATGTATGGTAGGGTGTTACATTATGGTATCAGAGTAGTTCGTTCCTATAGAGCCTGAGGGGCAGACTGATTATGCCTCTGGGCATACTCTGGGTGTCTATACATGCTAATTAGGATATCTAACTGATATATGTGGCATGAATGCTCATGAGCATGCATTTGGGACTCTGACATACTGGACTTGAGATATTGAGACTGATCACCTTGATATCACTTGTTTGGTATGAACAGGAACCAAATGGCATCTCGTGGACACGGTTATGAGCGTAATCGAGGTCGAGGACGGAGAGCTAATGAGGTGACCATACCGGTAGGTAGTTTGACCGATATCGTGACCGCAATGACGAGTGTTGTTGCTACCATTGGTGCTATTGCTGCTGCAACCATCCGAGTGATGGATGGGATGGAACCACAAGCTGGAACTGGCAACGATGGTGATAATTAATATGAAGGTGGACATAATGTTCCGAAGACAGGGGTGCCAGCGGGTTATCCGGAGCAAGTTAACACAGGTCAGGCAATGGGAGAAAGCTCAAGGAGGACTGAGGTAGCAAGGAATAATCGTCGGGAACACTTCACAAAGAAAAAGGGACATATTACACCTAGGAGCCAAAAATTCAAAAAGAATTATTTTGTCGCTTCACATTTCCAGCGTCGGAACAATGACCGAAGGAACGACAACTGTTCGGATCCGAATTCAAAAGGGAAAACTAGTACTTAACCGGATCACTTAAGGTGAGCAAGATGCAAGAAGTATCATCCAAACAGACCATGCAGGGATGGACTAGGCGTATGTTACAAGTGCGGGAGACCAGGGCATATGTCTTGGAATTGTCCAAACGGAGAAGGCTGGGATGCAACCGAATTCGATTTTCATACCCGAGGTAATTGTAAACCAGCAGTTAAATTTCTAACTTCCTGGCATACCATTAACATGTAATATTCGTTCGTGACGCATGACAAGATTCAATAATCATGAGGTCCAAGTCAAAGACTATTAGTTGTTGAGACGGGGTGATATTTACTTAACTTAGAGGAGTGGTTAGGTTGAAGGTTAAGGATTAAGTGACGTAGTGGACACAGGTTGGATTATATCTAGGGAATCAAGAGCGTTGAGGGCTACGCGGAGTTATTGTTCAGAATCCAGTGACGATGAAATTTTGCGGAAGAGGAATAGAGCGAATTCAACCTTTAGCTGTTAATGTTAAGAGGCAAGTGAAGATGAAACCAAATCTCTATACGAGAGAGTTTCAAAGATAATTCTTGAAGGTGTGTCAGAACTTCCATCTCAGAGAGAAAGCGAGTTTGCGATAGGCTTAGTCCTGGAAGCCGGATTAACTTCAATCGCACCACTAGCAAAGACATTATTATAATCGGTAGAATTTAGGATTGAGTAGAAGGGAGTACTAGAAGAGGGAATCATCTAACCAACTATTTCTTTGTGGGAAGTGCCAGTTATGCCGAAGAAGAAGGAAGAGAACGGTAGGAAGGCTTATGCAGAGAGAGTGTGCTAACGAACCTTCGCGACTCGATCTAATCCTTCTTTTGAAACCTACATTGACATTTGATCCGGAGCTCTTCCTAAATGGATTGACTACCTTTCTAACTTTACTCCTTATGCGCATGAATTTTGTTTCTTCCAGGATGAGTCTGGGCTTGTCTTGGTATAAACATGTAATCCTTGAATCTGAGTATGCTCGCTATGACTAGAGTTGCCCTTATTTGCAAACCATGTTCTTTAGAATCAGCTGAGACTTCTTTGATTCTATATGCTCTATTCTTTCTACCAAAGGTCTTTAATTTGAACTCTTTTCTGGTGATGCACCTAGGTTCCGCTCCTTGTGCATTCCATCATTTTGGTATAATCCTGATTAATCGTATACAAGATTTTTTTTCTGACTTATTACGAACACCATTTGTATTGCTCATTCATTTTTCGAGCTTAATGTCCTTTTGAAAAATTAACTCGAGCCTATATTAGTATCACGTATAATTATAGCTGCAACTGTTGAGATGTTGATTCCTTAAGAGCAAGACTTTTGGACACGAAAGATGAAGCATGTAAGCGTGTGCCGTCAAAAAGAGTTTTGGAACTTTAAATTCTTGCCGACCACAAAACCTATGATTAGTTTAATGCACTAGAAATACACCGGTTACATGGATACCCAAATATGAAGAGAGCTTTCGAACTCCAAGAGAAGGATTAACCCCAAATCTAGTAATCAGGATACCCGAACTTATTTAACAACTCGGAATTAGTGCGATACATTACCAAAGGGGTTTAGAATACGTGTAAATACAATATCGTGAAGTGGAAATGGATGCCCTGAGTAAGAAGTTTCTGGGAAAATGCTTGGATATAAATTTCGGAGGAAGGAAGGCTAGGTAAGTTGGAACTTTAAATTGGATATCAAGGGAAGCTAAAAAGGTCAAACTAAATCTATTGCGATCTTAAAACATGGCAAGGACGAAATGCCAGAAGCATAAGAAGACGATAACGATCTACCGAGGATGTCGAAGTATGGTAAACAAGAGGGAACTAAAAACAGATTTATATACCTAATGCTGAAATAGAGATCGTAGAGTTAAGGACTTAAGGAGTGCAATAACAGCAATAAGGAGCTACTAAGAGAACCAAAGCCAGCTGAATCAAGAAGACACCATGAACGGGTTATGTGTTGAGATCGGGAGTTGGAGTGAGAAATTGTTGTCCAAAGCTTACAAGAGAGGATTTTTGAAGTTACCTTAAGGTTTCTAAGATGTATCGCGAATCCAAGAAGATATTTTGAGCCACCAGGAGTGAAGAACAAAGTCACGATCTATGTGATTACATGTTCGACGCATGAGAAAGAAAAGAGGGACCACCAGAAGCCATGCGAAATGCTACAACCATTGAAAGTTTTGTATTAAAGGTAAAAGAGAATAACCATCAATTTCATAATAGGTTACCGACGACTAGGATAAAGGTGATACTGCTAGGGAATTATGGATCAAATGATCAAGTCCGTTTTGCCCATCAGAGTAAATTTCTTATTGGAGATATCAACGAGACTATACATCAGGGAGATGGTGAGACTCCACAATATGTTAAACACCTTTGAATTAATTGAAAATTGGAATATGGAACGTCTTAGTTCCTGGATTTGACAGCCGAGACAGCGCAGGAAAAGTTACGCAAATCTGAGTCAAAATTCTCACTATGAAAGCTGACAAAAAGGTTAGACAGATCTAGGAGGAAGACTTCTCAAATTGGAAAGAAAAGGATACCTATTTTTGAAGATCACTTTAACGCAACTAGAATCGGACGAGCAATAAAAAACTAAGAAGTAAAACCCCCGTTACATTGGGCCGTTTGAAATCCTGAAGAGAATTGGACCAGTGGCGTATAGGATCGTGTTACCACCACATCTTTTGAACTCGCATGACGTTTTCCACGTATTGCGGCTTCGTAAATACACTTTTGATCCTAGTCATGTCCTAGAGCCAGAATCAGTCCAACTGAGAGAAGATCTGACGCTTCCAGTAACTCCAGTTAGGATTAATGATACCAGCATCAAGCGTTTACGCTAAAAGGAGGTTTCTTTGGTGAAAGTAGCTTCGAGTTGGGCTGGTATTGAAGAACATACCTGGGAGCTTGAGTCAGAGATGCGGAAGGACTACCCACACCTCTTTTTAGGTAACTCACTCTGAATTTTGAGGACAAAATTCCTAATTAGGTGGGTAGGATGTAAATCCCGCTAAAATTAGGAAATAATTAGTTAATAAATTAAATTTTAATTAGGAAATCTAAAAATACAAAACTAATATCAAAATAGGATAGAGCTCGTCGAAACAAGAATTTTGGTACCAATTTCGAAAATTTGGCCCAAAATTGGACCGAAATGGCCGAACCGGTTGAACCGGGCCCAAACTGGGCCCGTGGGTCCAACCGGACCCATAATATAAAAGAAGCATCAGCTTCTTCTTCTTCACTTCACACCAACGAAGCAAACAGAATTTTGGAAGAAGGAGAATCCCCAAACCCTCACCAATCTTTGTTCCACCATAACTCCTCCGTTCGAGCTCCGATCGCCGCACCGTTTGTGGCCACGCGTCCAGCGTGTCGAACTCTACCTTTCTATCTGAACAATTTCACTGGTAAGCCTCTTATTTGGTTCACAATATCTACCCCTCTTTCTTTGGTGAAATTAAAAACCTATAGTGAATCTTGTCCAATTTTTGTGTTCTAGGTTCAAGTAAGCCTCCAGGACTTGTGGGCTCAAGCTATTGAGCATATGGGTATGGTAAGAAAACCCTAACCCTAGCTCAATCTTGAATTTATAATGGAAAAACTGAAATTGGAACGTATATATGTATTAGGTGTAGATTAAGTGGGTATATATGCATTGGAATTGAATTAGAAGTACTTGGAGGCTTATTGGTGGTCAAGGCCTGTTCTGGGCTGTTTTGATTGAGCTTGGAAGGGCTGTAATTTTGTGTTGTGAGGCTACCTTGGGTGAACTAAGTGATCGGCTAAGGTATGGTTTAGGTTTCGCACGTTTAACATATAAGGTTTTGTGAAAACTTAGGCTAGCGCCTATAGGATAAGTTGAAATGGTTAAATATGTTAAATGATTAGTGTTTGTGATGTTGATTGATAAATTGATGTGGTGCTTGTGTGGAGTAGTTGATAATGAAGGTTAAGTGTATGTATGTATATATGCTAATATGATAGTGATGAAGGAAGGGCTTATGATTATGGCAAAGTAATGGTATGGATAAGATAGTGGATGGTGTTTAATTGAGGGGTGTTATTTGAAATTATTGGTTTTGTTATGACGAATAATGTTGTGCTAATGTTTGAAGAATTTTATGAAAATGATAATATGTGGAATTGGAATAAGATGTTAGTTGTAAGTAAAATATGTAAAGTTGGAGAAATGTGTTATGCTTGAGCTAAAATTGCAAGAATGGTTATGTGATGGTGAAGAGTAACTTGTATTGATGATTGATGAGCGGATAATTTGTACGCTTTTTGGCATTGTTTTTAGTATGTTTTTAGTATGATCTAGTTAGTTTTTAGTATATTTTTATTAGTTTTTAGTTAAAATTCACTTTTCTGGACTTTACTATGAGTTTGTGTGTTTTTCTGTGATTTCAGGTATTTTCTGGCTGAAATTGAGGGACCCGAGCAAAAATCTGATTCAGAGACTAAAAAGGACTGCAGATGCTGTTAGATTCTGACCTCCCTGCACTCGAAGTAGATTTTCTGGAGCTACAGAAGCCCAATTGGCACGCTCTCAACGGCGTTGGAAAGTCCTGGGCTTTCCAGCAATATATGATA
>NW_026264912.1:38910-40644 GCF_000817695.3 Arachis duranensis | reverse complement strand
AGTATTCTTCCTCTGAAGAGGATGAGTATGTCACTGAAGAGCAAGTTGCTAAATACCTTGGAGCAATCATGAAGCTAAATGACAAGTTATTTGGAAATGAGACTTGGGAGGATGAACCCCCTTTGCTCACCAAAGAATTAGATGACTTGTCTAGGCAGAAACTGCCTCAAAAGAGACAGGATCCTGGGAAGTTTGTAATACCTTGTACCATAGGCACCATGACCTTCAAGAAGGCCTTGTGTGACCTAGGGTCAAGTGTAAACCTCATGTCTCTCTCTGTAATGGAGAAGCTAGGTATCTTTGAGGTGCAAGCTGCAAAAATCTCACTAGAGATGGCAGACAACTCAAGAAAACAAGCTTATGGACTTGTAGAGGATGTTCTGGTAAAGGTTGAAGACCAGTACATCCCTGCTGATTTCATAGTCCTTGAGACTGGGAAGTGCATGGATGAATCCATCATCCTTGGCAGACCCTTCCTAGCCACAGTAAAGGCTGTGATTGAAGTTGATAGAGGAGAATTGATCATTCAAGTGAATGAAGAATCCTTTGTGTTTAAGGCTCAAGGATATCCCTCTGTCATCATGGAAAGGAAGCATGAAGAGCTTCTCTCAAAACAGAGTCAAACAGAGCCCCCACAGTCAAACTCTAAGTTTGGTGTTGGGAGGCCACAACCAAACTCTAAGTTTGGTGTTGAACCCCCACATTCAAACTCTAAGTTTGGTGTTGGGAGGTTCCAACATAGCTCTGAGCATTTCTGAGGCTCCATGAGAGTCCTCTGTCAAGCTAATGACATTAAAGAAGCGCTTGATGGGAGGCAACCCAATGTTTTATAATTAACTATTTTCTTTTGTTATTTTATATTTTTTTAGGTTGATGATCATGAGAAGTCACAAAATCAATGAAAAGAGCAAAAACAGAATGAAAAACAGGAAGAAAAATAGCACACCCTGGAGGACGCACCTACTAGCGTTTAAACGCCAGTAAGGTTAGCAGATGGGCGTTTAACGCCCAGTCTGGCACCATTCTGGGCGTTTAACGCCAGAAAGGGGCACCAGACTGGCGTTAAACGCCAGAAAAGGGCAAGAAGCTGGCGTTAAACGCCAGAAATGGGCACCAGCCTGGCGTTTAACGCTAGAAATGGCTAAAAACGCAATTTTACTTGCCATTTGGTGCAGGGATGACTTTTCCTTGACACCTCAGGATCTGTGGACCCCACAGGATCCCCACCTACTCCACCACTCTCTCTCTTCTTCCCCCACTCACCAATCACCTCAACACCTCTTCCCCAAACACCCTTCACCTATCAAATCCCATCTTTCTCTTCACCACTCACATCCATTCTTCATAAAACCCCACCTACCTCACCATTCAAATTCAAACCACTTTCCCTCCTAAACCCCCCCATACATGACCGAACCCTACCCTTCCCCCACTCCTATATAAACCCATCTTCACTCCTTCATTTTCGCATAACCTAAACACCACTTCTCCTCTTCTTGGCCGAAAACAAAAGCCATTCCCATCTCCTTCATTTCTTCTTCTTCTACTCTCTTCTTTCTTAATTTGCTCGAGGATGAGCAAACCTTTTAAGTTTGGTGTGGTAAAAGCATTGCTTTTTGTTTTTCCATAACCATTTATGGCATCAAAGGCCGGAGAAACCTCTAGAAAGAGGAAAGGGAAGGCAAAAGCTTCCACCTCCGAGTCATGGGAGATGGAGAGATTCATCTCAAGGGT
>NW_026264912.1:25532-36207 GCF_000817695.3 Arachis duranensis | reverse complement strand
TGAGAGGATGGGAGGTAGCCACTGACAACGGTGAAACCCTTGCATAAGCTTGCCATGGAAAGGAGTAAGAAGGATTGGATGAAGACAGTAGGAAAGCAGAGAGACGGAAGGAACACAGCATCTTCATACGCTTATCTGAAATTCCCACCAATGAATTGCATAAGTATCTCTATCTTTATCTTTATGTTTTATTCATCATTCATAACCATTTGAGTTTGCCTGACTAAGATTTACAAGGTGACCATAGCTTGCTTCATACCAACAATCTCTGTGGGATCGACCCTTACTCGCGTAAGGTTTATTACTTGGACGACCCAGTACACTTGCTGGTTAGTTGTGCGAAGTTGTGTTTATGCCATGGTATTGAACACCAAGTTTTTGGATTCATTATCGGGGATTATTTGAGTTGTGAAAAGTATTGTTCACAATTTTGCGCACCAATGATATGAGAATGCATAGTAATATGTTGGTTTGTGGTATATTAGGTTGGCTGGAAATGAGTTCTGATGGGTGGAAATCTGATTCCAACACAAACTCGCCGGCAAGTGTACCGAGTCGCATCAAGTAGTAATAACTCACAAGAGTGAGGTCAATCCCACAGGGATTGATGGATCAAGCAACTTTAGTGGGTGATTAGTTTAGTCAAGCTAACATTGGTGAATTGGATGAATTTGAAGCAACAGAAACTAAATTGCAATGAATTTTAAATTTCAGAAAGTAAAGTGGACAGAAGCTTAAATTGGCAGAAGCTTAAAGAGCAAGAAAAGTAAATTGCATCAAATGTAAAGGGATTTGGGAGCAAGGAAATTAAAGAAGTATTAAATCAAAACTCAGGACAATTGCAGGAATTGTAAATTGCACGAAATGTAAAGGGGGATGGGTGCTGGAAAGTGAAATGAAAGCAGTAAATCAGTAATTTAGAGCAATTGCAGGAAATTAAACTTGTAGGAAGAGTAAATCAGATTGAATCATGAACAGAAATGTAAAGTTGCAGAGAAGTAGAAGTGCAGAAGAGTAAATCAAGCTCAATGAAAATGAAACTGTGCAATTGAATTGCAATACTTGAAATGTAAAAGTGCAGAAAAATTAAAGTTGTTCAAAGAGAACTTTCTATTCTACTCTTACTCCTATTGCTCTCTAGCAGAGCCAGCCTCCTCTCTTTTTCAAGCATTCTTCTATTTATAGGCTTCTTCTTTTTAATTGAGTCTTCAGTGTATTTGGATATGGGCCTTGGCCTTGATTGAAGCAGGGATTGATTGGATTGGTGCCTAGTGAGATTGAGGAGAAGAGTGTGCCAATTATGCCTTTCTGGTATTGAAGTTGGAGGCAACGTTTTCGGCCAAACGTTGAATCAAATGTCCTTTGAAACACTTGGTTCTGGTTCTGTCATTCACGTTTGATTCAACGTTGGAGGGCCAACGTTCGCATATCCAGGCGTACGTGTGTTGTGCGCGTCTGTGCACTTGGATCACGAAGCTCATCCACGCGTGTGCGGCATGTGCGCGTCTGTGCGGATGCTCAAAAGTTGAATTTGCGCGTACGCGCCATAGGCGCGAGCGCGCCCTTGTGCTTTTTCAAACTCAGAATCCCAGATTCAAGATTGCGCACGATGGCTTTCACGTTGGAGGTAGCGTTTGGGGTCCAACGTCGCCTATTGACGCGTACGCGGCATGCGCGCGTCCGCGCGGATGCTCAAACTTCCCAATCCACGCGTGTGCGGCATGTGCGCGTCTGCGCCCCTGCAATTTTTCAGAATCTCCAAAAAGCTTATTTCTTTACGACGTTGGGGGTAATGTTGGATGTCCAACGCTCCCTCCAACGTGAGCATCAGTATATCATGCAGAAATTTGCTCTACCCTTTCCTCCAACGTTGGAGGCAACGTTGGTGGTCCAACTTGGCCATCAACGTTGCTTCTTCTTCATCTTCTCCCGGCTCCTTCTTCAATCTTCCTTCATGCTTCCTTTCACCTATCATTAACCAAACAAACTCATCAAAGCCTTGGCATAATCACAAGATTTTGCATCTTTCATAATACCAATAAATTCTTGCACAAATCTCATGAGAATGCATAAAATTAGCAATGTTTGATTGAATCAAGACAACCATGAATTTTTCATCCAAACACTTACTTATTGCCTAAGAATGCATGAAAACCAAGTAAAAACTAATGAAAAAGGCTTGTGAAATTAGCCTAAGATGACTTGTCATCAAACTCTTGGAAGGGAAAATATGGTTTTAGCAAAAATAAGGTTTGGGGTGTTATTTGGTAAAAAGTGAGTTTTAATGAAATTTGAAAGTCCATAACTTGCTCCTCGAATTTTGAACGAAAATGGGGTTTGTTTAAAATTAAAGGGTGTTTGATAAGCTTGAAATCGGTATAAAGTTTGTGAAAAACCGAATTTTGTAGAGGAAGTTATGGACGGTGAAAATTTGGGGCGAAAAACTAAAGTTTTAAATGTTGCAGCAGAACCAGCTTTCCTGATGTGTGCCCAGGCACACAGCTGTGCGCGCGCACCCAATAGAAGCGAAAATCTACCTGTGCGTACGCACGCCTCTATGCGCCCGCACACCTGGTATTTTTCATAAAGTATGCGTGCGCACGCACATGCTAGGGCGAGTCTTCTGTTGGTGGCGCCAGCACAGGTGGGGCGCTCGCACACCGAGTGATGTGTGCACACACACGCATACGTGCATACGCACACGTTCTGCTTTCTTTTTTGAGCTGTGCGCACGCACAGGTGTGTGTGTACGCACACGCCCTATTTTTTAGCACCTTTATTTTTCTATTCTAAACATTGTTTTAAACTCTAAAACCGCTATTTTTGCCTTGTTAATCCTAGATCCTACTAGTAGGTTAGTAAATAGCAAGGGTTAGAAAGTTTGAAGTAACTTGGGAGTGAAGAAAAAGGTAAAAATGAGGAGAAGTGTAAAAAGGGAGTTGTTAATGAATGAGGTTGAACTGCAATGGCTTTAATGACTGATTAAAGAATGATTATGAATATGAAATGGCTTATGAATAATGATATCTGAGATACGAGTTTCCTTGGGTAAAAACCGTGGCTCGCCACCACATGTTCCAGGTTGAATCTCGATACTCTATTGATCCTACGTCGTAAGGGTGACCGAGACCATATAAATTTCCGGGTATGGATAGCCCCCATTGAGTGATTAGATGATGATTGAATGTGAACTCTATGCATAGACTCTGGGGATGCGCGACGGGAGATAGTCTAAGGTTTTCGGACTTGTCAGGTTGGCTGGATAACCGACAGATGGGCCCCATAAGCCATAGGACAGGCATGCATCATATTGCATTTGTTTGTTTTGATTACTATGCATTTCCTGGGTTTGCTTAATTGACATATATCATCTGCTACCTGTTATACTTGCTACTTGTACTATCTGCTCGTTACATGTGCGTGAACTTGTTTGGTTGCTTGTTTCTGTTGCTTTATGAATGATGGAGGAAATGGAGAAACGGTTTGGTGTTAGGTTAGGATTGATCTTGAGTAAGTTAGGTAGATTTAGATTACCTACCCTTGTTTATGGCTTCTGTTTAGTACTTAAGTTGGTTAATTGTGATAACGGAGTTCTAGGATTGCCTCTGGCATTCTTAGGACCTTATTTATTATACGCGTGGCACGTTTACCATGCTGAGAACTGATGATTGGATTTTTGACGGTTTAGAATTTCACTAATGAAATCTCGTTGTAAAGTATAGTCTCTAAACCAACAATAATCCTTTCATACAAAAGATTGTTTGTCACAAGTAACAAACCCCTAAATTTATAAACCGAAGTATTCAAACCTCGGGTCGTTCTCCCTAGGAATTACAATAAAGTGTCTTGTTATTGGTTGTGATGTGTTTTGGGGTTTTGGATAAGAAGAATGAAAAGTAGATGGCAATGAAAATAAACTAACAACTATAAAAGGCTCTTGGCAAGGTATGAAAATTAGAAGTTCTATCCTAGTTATCCTTCTCAATTGTGATGAGAATTGTTCATTGCTACCACTTAGTTAACCCTTACTAAATAAAGGAAAGTCAAGTGGATGAATTGACTTGAGCCACAAGTCCTAGCTAACTCCTAAGGAAAGACTAGCTTTAGTGCACTCCAAACCAATTAGCAATCTCTCCAATTACCAATCAACAAAGGAATTAGATAACTCGAGTGTCACTAATTACTCTACCTAGGCCAAGAGAAACAAAATCTATACTATATCTAGAAGAGGCATTTCAACAAACACATAAAAGGCAATAAAAGTAAACAACATAAATTGCAAGAATAAAAGAGAGATCTAACTACAAAGGCAAGAGATCAACAATAGAAAAGCAAAGAAGAACAATTATTATGAATTACCTCTTATTGCATTGAAAGAAAATAGAAGGAACATAGTAGATCTACAACAAAGTATAAGAACAACATAAAGGAAATTACAATAAAAGAATGGAAGAAGAAGGAATGAACAACAAAGAATTGAAAAGGTAGAAGTAGAAGAAAGCAAAGATTAAAACCTAGATCTAAGAACTAATCCTAATCCTAATCCTAATTCTAATTCTAGAGAGAAGTGAGAGCTTCTCTCTCTAGAAACTAATTCTAACTACTAAACTAAACTAATGGTAACTAACATGTGTTTCCCTCTTCATTCCTTGGGTTAAATAGCATCAGAAATGAGTTGGATTGGGCCCACAAGGCTTTAGAATTCGCTGGCCACGTTTTGCTTTAAGTGAACCAGGTGGCAGCAACAGCGCGTGCGCGTACTATGCGCGTGCGCGCCACCATACGTGTAGCAACTATGGCAAATCTTATATCGTTTCGAAGCCCCGGATGTTAGCTTTCTAACCCAACTGAAACCACATCATTTGGACCTCTGTAGCTCAAGTTATGGTCGTTTAAGTGCGAAGAGGTCGGCTTGACAGCTTTCCGGTTCTTTCATTTCTTCATGAGTTCTCCAACTTTTCATGCTTCTTTCTTCATTCTCTTGATATAATCTTTGCCTCCTAAACCTTAAACCACTTAACAAACATATCAAGGCATCTAATGCGCGATGCAATCTACCTATATGCAACTATCTAAATGAATGAAATAACTAAATGCAATCTACTTATATGCAACTATCTAAATGAATGCAATTGCTTGGTCAAAATAAATCAATTCCCAAGAATCATATATGCACAAGGGCTAAAGGACTAGCAAGTCTAATCCACAATTGAATTGAGTTATTAAATATTTTTACAAACTTGCATGAGAAGAGATGATCATAGGTGGAAACATGTAATTGAGCATCAAACCCTCACCGGATGTGTTTGCACTCTATTCGCTCAAGTGTTTAGGGTTGATTCTCTCAATTCTTCCCTAATCATGCTTTCCAAGATTTGTTCTTCTTCTAACAATCAACATATATTTCATGCATGCATACAAGTATCATGAGGTCTTTTCTTTGGTTGTAATGGGGCTAGGGTCAAGGTATGATGCATATATGGTTAAGTGAGCTTGAAATTTGAATCTTTGATAAGCTTAAACTTCCCACCTAACCTATGACATCCTATACAATTAAATTCTAACCTAACTACCCCTTTTTCACTTTTTCACATACTCATGTATCCCTTTTCATTTCACAACACTCATGCATTGATTTTATTGAGCTACACTTTGCTTTGGGGCATTTTGTCCCCTTTTTATTTCCTTCTTTTTCTTCTTTTTCTTTTTTTTTCTATTTTTTTCTTTCCCATATCATTTTTTTTCTTTTCTTTTTCTTTTGTTTTTCTCATTTTTTTCTTTCTATATACAAGAGCATCAATGCATAAGGTCTATACATTTGATCAATACATGAGCATGTACCCAATTCCCAATATTTCCAATAATAATACAAAACTACCCTTTTATTCACTCGATGTCCCAAGGTTCCCACACTTGAGTGATACTCACACACACTAGCCTAAGCTAATCAAAGATCCAAATTAAGGACATTTATTGTTTTCCGCTTTAAGGCTTGTAATGTGCTAAATTAAAGAACCAAGTGGGTTAATCGTAGGTTCAAATTGGCTAACAAAGGAATATAAAAGGTAAGGCCATTTGGGTAAGTGAGCTAATGAAATGATGGCCTCAATCATATAAATGCATGAATACACAAAATAATGGACATAAAGAATCAAACAAATCAAAGATTACAATCATAGGAAGAGAATAATGCACACAAGAAGGAAAAATAAGTGGTTATAAGATGTAACCACACCATTAGGCTCAAGTCTCACTTGCTTGTGTTCTTAGCTCAAAACATGATTGACAAATGAATTTTTGTCGGTGTAGAATTTATCAAGTGATCAATCGTAGTATAGTCTAAACCAACACAAAATCCATCATCAAACAAATCTACAATATATAACCGAGAGTATTAAACCCCCGAGTCGTTCTCCCTTGGAATTGCCAAAGTATGCATTTTATTGATTTAGTAAGCTTTGTTGAGTTCTTGGAAGTCTTAGCAAGTAATGAGAATCAAACAATCAATTATTAAAAGGACTTGACTTAGGGTTGGCATTAGAAATCTTTATCATTATAGTTCACTCAAGGTTGACAACAATTAGGCCTTACTTCATTTAGTCATTCCCTAGGTATAGAGAAAAATCAAATGAAAACAATCGACTTGAGTCACAAGTTCTAGCTTCACCTCATGGGAATCTAGTTTTAGTGCACTCTAAGGCAATTGGCAAGCTCTAACTCCAAATCAACCCTTGATATAACTATTCAATTCATTCCAATGACCAAACCCTATGCCAAGTATAAAGGTTCTACTCCATGGCTAGCATTGACATTTTATCAAACATGTGATGAGCAAAAAGGAAAATCATAGTGAAATGAAGAGAAAAGTAAAATTAGAACTATTGCAACACTAGAAATTAACAACAAGTATCAAGGAACAACAATGAGAATCAAAATCTCAAAATATCAATGGAATCCAAAAAATCATAGAATTGAATCCTAGATCCAAGGAATGTCAACAATTACAACTACAACTTGGAATTGGGAGGGAAAATCTATTACATGAACAAAGTGAAATGAAAGTTGTAATGGATCTCACCAAAGAATGGATGAAAATCCAAAATTGTGATGAGGAAGAACCCTAGTGAAAGCTTGAGAGAAGTGGATGAATCTAGAGAGAAGTTGGAGTTTCTCTCTCTAACAATGTAACTAACTCAAAAATATCTCAAAAACTAGAAAATGAACTAAGTGTCCCTCACACTTACTCCCCTGGTCCTCTTAAGTCTTTTCCCGCCAAAAACACTCTCAAAGTTAGGATCTCTAACCAACTTCACGCCTAAATCACGTGACCTTTAAAAAGATCATTTTCGAACATCGGCGCGTACGCGCAAGGTACGCGTGCGCGCCCTGGATGCGGCTCTGGAGTGCGCGCGGAAGCGGAGTGTACGCGTGCGCGTCCATGAAGATCCTGGCTTGGCCGCTACTCTAGCCGGCTCGTGGCTTGGCTCTTAGCTTCGGCTTCACATTGCTCTCATCCGCGCGGGCGCGTCAGGTGCGCGCGCGCGCCCATGCAGAAATCTCCAATGCTCAATTCTCATGCTTCCTTCCTTTGCACCCTTCTCCCTTATCTTTTCCTGTCCATTCCTAGTCTATGTCCTGAAATCACTTAGCACACGAGTCACGGCATCGAGTGGCATCAAGGAGAGATTAGAAATGTGTCTATTTTAGTGCAAAATAAGCATGTTTTCTTTCATGAGGCGAAACTAGGAAAAGAATGCAAATCCTTATATTTTCATGCAGAAAATGTGTGAATCATTGATAAACCCTCCTGAAATTAGCACAAGATAAACCCTCAAAATGGGGTTTGTCAATGATCCACAAGATATATAATTCAAGCAAGTTCTATGAAAAGTTTTCACTCAAATCAATTGGTGTGCCCTATAGATAGAAATCTTGAAAATTCATTATTTTGACTAAGCTTATTTTGTATATATATGCAAAAACTAAGAAAATGTGGGTAAAAACCATAAAATCCTAGAATGAAATGCAAAAGTGTTGGGATTAGAAATTTGTCACCCAAAATCGCCGACCGGTCGGACGACCTCCCCACACTTAAAAGTTTGCACCGTCCTTGGTGCACTCAAAGATGAGCAAGGGGGTACGCCAACTCTCCGGATTGCTGCGTGTTCTTTCTTTCGCTTCCATGTGTGCTTGTGGTGCATTCATCATGAAAAACAAAAATATAACATCATAAGGTAGGGTAATACAAAAGCATGGAAGCATACATTGTTGGAATGAGGTAAATCACTAGAATTGAGTGAGTGAATTAGTGTGACATTGATGACAAATAGGTGTGTGAATTCTAAATTGCGCGGTTTAGAACACACATTAGCATAAAAGTTATGTCACAAAAGAAGCATGCACTTTACTCATTCTAGTGTGCTTGAGATGCTTTAAGTGAACTTGTAAGGTAAAACAAGTATTAAAGAAGCATGAAAGCATTCAAGTCAAACATATGGATGCATATGATCATGAAACACAATGCATTAAGATAAATGCACAACATCATCCCTCAAGAGATTGCCTAATCAAAGAATATGGTTCAAATCACATGGTGGCCAAATCATGTAATTCAAGAAGAGTTACAAGCTTGGAGGCAATTTTCATCACTTAGTATTCTTAAAAGGTAAGCATGAAAAACTCAAAACCAAGTAGCAAAATATAACCTCAATCATAGAATCCAACAAAGATTATCTAAAAACATTCATGCGAAAATAGTATTTAGGCAATAAGAGGCAACAATGTGTAGTAAACAAGATCAATAAGCCAACACTTATAATGAAAATGGAGAAAATAAAATGAAAACTAAACTAAAGCTATCTAAGAAACTAACTAACTAACTAATTGACTAACTAAAATAAATGGTTATCCATGGTGTTTGGAAGTGTTGGATGAGGGGTAGAAGAAGGGAAGAAGAAAGGAGAAGGGAAGAAATGGAAAGAGGAGAAGAAGAGAAATGGATGGAAGAAAGGACATCCACGCGTACGCACGCATGGCGCGCGCGCGTCGATGGCTTATTCCGAGAGTGGCGCGTACGCGTCATGTGCGCATGCGCGCGAGTGGGGTTGTGCCAAAGGCACAACGTTGGCGTGGCGTAGGCATAACTCTCTGGAAAATGTATGGAATGTGGAACTTCTCAATCCACGCGTACACACGCATGGCGCGCTCGCGTGGATGGTCGAAAACGCTTGATGCACGCATACGCACGCAGTGCGCGTACGCGTGGATGGTGCTCTATTTTTTTTCAAAAATTTTTGCTATGTTTTTGCACCAATCCAAGCATTCCAGACCTCCAAACAGCTACCAAAATACCATAAAACCTTATTTAACATACTAAACTACCAATTAGACTCATTAAAACAATCAAAACATGAAATTAGACTAATTCTTCCAAATATTTACAAAAGAGAAAATGAAAAGATTTTACCATGGTAGGGTATCTCCCACCTAGCACTTTTATTTATTGTCCTTAAGTTGGACTTATGGGGAGCTCCTCATCAAGGTGGCTTATGCTTGTATTCATCTTGGAACTCCCACCAATGCTTGGTTCTCCATTGTCCCATCTATTTGAGCACTATTCCCACCTTTGTATTCAACTCTTGAAGTATCAACCAAAATGCGCCTTGATTTGCAACGCCAACCACGAAACATCTTTCGCTTACGCTTCATCCCACAAAGCATCCTAAGTTGGCCATCCATTTCAAGCAAACCATATTCAAGTGGAATAATAAAGCTAATAGAAATGAATTTCACCCACTCAAATGAAGGTGTAGATGGCAACCTAGGCAAAGATGCTTCCAAAGATCTTGACAAAGCATAACCAACCCTCGTTCTTCTATTTCTAGGGATTTTCACCTCTTCACAAGATCTCTTAATCTCAATCCTTTGTTCAACAATTTTATCTAAACCTTTTCCTTTACTCAAATCATAATAGGGAGGGTGAGAGAAATTTATCTCCTCAACGCTTTTAAATCCAACCGGAGAAGGTTCTTCAAGTTCAAAGGATTCTCCACCACTAAGACTTGATGCTTGCTCTTCATCACCAAGGGAACTCAATTCTTTCTCGATCCCATCCAAGCCTTCATATGGAATATGCCTTGGAAGGTGTGAACTTTCCTCCCTAGCATCAATTTCAATCATCTTGGAGGGATTTTCTTCAACTCTATGTTCCCATGGAGGCTCCGCATCTCCCAAGTCTTCTACCACTTCTTCCTTGTCTTCAACAATTAAAGCTTCCTCCAATTGTTCCAATACAAAGCAACTTTTCTCATTTCCCACCGGAGTTTCCAATCTCTCCTTCATGCTATGTTCTTCATTTGATCCTCCACATGTAGCCATGGGAGTTCCTTGAGTGTTCAAGCATTGAGATGCTAATTGATTTGTTACCGCATCCAAGGCGGCCATGAAATTTTGCACATCCCTTTTCATCTCTTCTTGCCCTTGAACAAGAACACCAAGGGTTTCATCCATTAGAGGTTGGGGTGGGTGGAAGGGTTCCTCATTTTGGGGAAAGGATTCATAGTAGGAAGATGGTTCTTCTTGGTAGAATTGTGGTGGTTCAATGTTTTCCATTCTTTCCACTTGTTGCACAACACACTCCATGGTTGCTTGAAATTGATCCAATGCTTCCTTGAGA
>NW_026264912.1:25140-25290 GCF_000817695.3 Arachis duranensis | reverse complement strand
GGTGGCTCTATGTGTGGTTCATATGGCTCATATGGTTGTTGGTAGGATGGATATGGGCTAGGGTCATATGTGATGTGTGGAAAACGATCCAACACAAAACTCACCGGCAAGTGTACCGGGTCGCATCAAGTAATAATAACTCACTTAGAG
>NW_026264912.1:21735-24903 GCF_000817695.3 Arachis duranensis | reverse complement strand
CAAATTGCATCAGATGTAAAGGGGTTGGGTGCTGGAAATTAAAGAGAGCAACGAAGCAAGCAATCAAGGAGATCTTGAGAACAAGTAACAGGAAGCTTAAAGTGCAGGAAAATTTAAATCAAGCTCACAGTAACTCAAATGTAAATTTCAGAGGAACAAAAGTACAGGAAGAATAAATTGGGAACAATGTAAGCAGAAAAGTAAAATTGCAGTGAACAAGAACTTAGAGCACTTGCAGGAAATGTAAATTGGAAGCAATGCAACAGAAACTAAAAACGCTTGAAAGATTAAAAACAGAAAAGCAATGCTTAATTTGCAGGAAATTAAAAAGGATGTTGAAGATCTCAGGGGTGGAGGAGACTAGAAAACAAGTCTAGATTTCCAATCCTTCCTTGATCCAACAGAGAAGATGCAGGAAATTAAAGATGAAAGCAATGAAGAGAACTTTGATTCAAATCACAAGTCACTTGAAAGTTTGCAGAAGCAGAACCAAGAGAAATCTTAGACTAAGAGGGAAACAGAATTCCTTCTCCCCTCGATCCAAAATTCAAAAACAGAAAATGAAAACTAAAGAGAGAGAGCTAAAATGAAAACTAAAGAGTGCCAAACTCCCTATTGGAGCTAGCCTCCTTTCTAATCGAGCTCCCCTACAAAGATGAAAATGATGCCTTTATATAGGCTTTACAAAGTGAAAATGAAATTAAAACAAATTACAATTAAAATGAAAATCCTAATCTAATTGATCCTTGTGCCTTTGAGTGATGATAATGGGCTTAGCTTGCTTTGGATTTGAGGAAGAGTGAGATCAAAAGGAATTTTAATTGAATTTTGGCCCATGGGTGTTGCTCCCAGGAGGATGCTCAGCTCACAAGTTGAGCTGAGCATTGAGGCCTTGTGCGCACATCTTGCGCACGTTCTGCTTCCTGGCCGTGTCAATTTCTTGAGTGATGCACCATGAGTAGCACTCTGCTCACCAAGTGAGCTGAGCATTGGGGCTTCCAAGGGGAGGTCCCAAGTTCAAACCCTTGTGAAAGCATTTGGAGAACAACTTTCCTTGATTTTTTATGAAGAGAAGCACGACAATGCTCTCCAAGTGAGCATTGTGCTAAGTGAGCGCTATTTCCTTGGCTTCCCTTGGTCTCCCTCTTCGAACCTTGGTGGTTGCACTTTGGTTTATTTTTGCTTATTTTTGGTCCTTAAAGATTCATTTCACTCGTGCCTCAATTTCATGCCAAATATGGATTGCCATATATCTTTGGAAAGCTCTGAATGTCAGCTTTCCAACGCAACTGGAAGCACATCAATCGGACATCTGTAGCTCAAGTTATAGCCCTTGGAAGGAGGCATGGTCATGCTGTAAGCGCCCAGATTTTAACTTAGCCAACATTTTGCTTCCAAGTTGAAAATGCATCAGGATGATGCTCAGCTCACTAAGTGAGCGCAGCATTGTATGCTGATTGCCTTTTTTTCTTTAATTTGGTCATGGGCCACGCTTTTAAAAGCGTGGCCTAAGCCTCCAAAGTGTGCTCCAACTTCAAAGTGTTTCCCAAAGCTCTTTTTTCTCCTTTTTAGCTTAATTTGTGCTTCTTTACTTCTTTTTCTTCTTATTTCCTACAAGATTTATAAAATTAAAAGATCAAGAAAATATACCATTTAAGCACAAAAGCATTCAATATTTAAGCACAAATCATCTATTTCTTGTATGAAAAAGCATAGAAAAACATGACATGGTGACATGTCATCAATATGAAGGTGGTTGGTAAGAAGGGGCTTGTGAGTATGGTTGAGAGTTATGTTGAAGGTATGGATCATAGGCATATGGTGGTGGTTCTTGAAAGTCACAAGGAGATTCACCATAGCCATTTGATTGGTATGCATCATAGAATGACTCTTCTTCATAGTGCATTGGTGGAGGTTGTTGCCATGAGGATTGATCATATGCATATGGCTCCTCCCACCTTTGATTATTGTCCCATCCTTGATACACATTCTCATTGTAGTTCTCATCACCTACAACATAATTGTAATCACACTCATAGCCAAAGTGAGAATTCATGATAGTAAGAGAGGAAAAAAAACAAAAAATAGGAACAAATAAAGAGAACAAACAAAACACTAACAAAGAAGCAAAAAGCAAACATATTCACAATATTCACATATATACAATAACCAATAACATAACACCATTGCAACTCTCAGAGATGCGGAATGATTTTTGATGGTATAGAATTTCACAAATGAATTCTCGTTGCAAGTATAGTTTCTAAACCAATCAATAATCCTTTCATACAAAAAGTTGTTTGTCACTAGTACAAACCCCTAAAATTTATAAACCGAAGTATTCAAACCTCGGGTCGTTCTCCCTAGGAATTGTGATGAAGTGTCTTGTTATTGGTTGTGAATTATATTTGGGGTTTTTAAGCTTTTGGACAAGAAGTATAAATGGCAAAGAAAATAAACTAACAACTAACAAAGCTCTTGGCAAGATATGAGAACTAGAAGTTCTATCCTAGTTATCCTTCTCAATTGTGATGAGTATTGTTCATTGCTACCACTTAGTTAACCCTTACTAAATAAAGGAAAGTCAAGTGGATGAATTGACTTGAGCCACAAGTCCTAGCCAACTCCTAAGGAAAGACTAGCTTTAGTGCACTCCAAACCAATTAGCAATCTCTCCAATTACCAATCAACAAAGGAATTAGATAACTCAAGTGTCACTAATTACTCTACCTAGGCCAAGAGGAACAAAATCTATACTATATTTAGAAGAGGCATTTCAACAAACACATAAAACGCAATAAAAGTAAACAACATAAATTGCAAGAATAAAAGAGAGATCTAACTACAAAGGCAAGAGATCAACAATAGAAAAGCAAAGAAGAACAATTATTATGAATTACCTCTTATTGCATTGAAAGAAAATGGAAGGAACATAGTAGATCTACAACAAAGTATAAGAACAACATAAAGGAAATTGCAATAAAAGAATGAAAGAAGAAGGAATGTAACAACAAGGAATTGAGATGTAGAAGTAGAAGAAGATGAATTGAAATCTAGATCTAAGAACTAAGCCTAATCCTAATCCTAATCCTAGAGAGAAGTGAGAGCTTCTCTCTCTAGAAACTACTTCTAAAACTCAACTATGCTAAACTAAACTAATGGTAACTA
>NW_026264912.1:19349-21603 GCF_000817695.3 Arachis duranensis | reverse complement strand
TGGCAGCAACGGCGCGTGCGCGTACTATGCGCATGCGCGCCACCATACGTGTAGCAACTATGGCAAATCTTATATCATTTCAAAGCCCCGGATGTTAGCTTTCTAACCCAACTGGAACCGCATCATTTGGACCTCTGTAACTTAAGTTATAGTCGTTTAAGTGCGAAGAGGTCGACTTGACAGCTTTCCGGTTCTTTCATTTCTTCATGAGTTCTCCAACTTTTCATGCTTCTTTCTTCATTCCCTTGATCCAATCTTTGCCTCCTAAACCTTAAATCACCTACCAAACATATCAAGGCATCTAATGGAATCAAGGTGAATTAAATTTAACTATTTTAAGACCTAAAAAGCATGTTTTCACTCTTAAGCACAATTAAAGGAGAATATACAAAACCATGCTACTTTATTGAATAAATGTGGGTGAAAGGTGATAAAATCCCCTAAAATCAATACAAGATAAACCCTAAAAATGGGGTTTGTCAATATCCCCCTTCTGTAGAGAATATTTCTCACCAAGGTGTAGTGTTGACCTCCGGTTCTCATCCCATACTGTGTTGTTGTTTTCAGATGCAGGTCGAGAGGCTCCTCGCTAGGCGTCTGGATTTCTTGAAGCAGAGTAGTCTGGGATATTATGGGTTTTCTGTTTACTTATATATGTATATATGTATTTAGCTTGCTCTCCAAGAAACTTGTTTATTTTGTTCCTCCTAGAGGTTGCAGGAGAGTTAGGGATTTATTTCTGTATTTTGGATATTCAGCACTGTATACTTAGCACTCTTGTCACTCTTTTGTCTATTCTTATCTTGAGCTTCTAGGGTTCTTAGCACGCAGGTGACACCGTTCTCTGAGTGTTGCACTATTTATTTTACGAATTTTGTTTACCCACTTTTCAAGGCTCCTAATTATTTATATTCTTTCTGCTATTATACGTATGTATTATATTAAAGAGGTCATAACACCTTTGATACGTGAAAATTAAGAATTCTCACGTATAACCGGCAAGTATACTGGATCACATCAAGTAATAAAACTCACTTAGAGTGAGGTCGATCCCACGAGGATTAACGGATTAAGCAATCAATAGTTAGTTGATTATTCTAGTTAGACAATCATTTTTGAGTGATAAACAAACAGGAAATGTAAATGACTAGAAATTAAATGGAAAGCCATAAAGTGCAAGGAAAATAAATGACGTAAAAGTAAAGTGCAGAAAAATAAAGTGTTGGAAAGTGAAATGCAAGGAATAGAAAGTACAAGAAAGTAAAATGCAAGAAAATAAAATGCTAGAAAGTAAATGACAGAAAGTAAAGATGGAAAACATAAGGGATTGGAGATGTTAATTCCTCTTTAATTAATGAGTCTTACTCCTTCTCAATCATGTAAGATAGATCCATGGCGGATTATGAGTAATTAAACCCCAATATCTTGGTGATTTAATTTCTCTTAACATAATCAATTACCAATCTCTTGATCTAATTGCTCAATTGCTCATGAGAAGAGGTGAAGTTCAATTTCTAATCCAAAAGCCCCACAACCCTCAAGATCTCAATTCAAGGTGGTTACATCTCACATACCAACCAAGAGTGTGTTGATCAAGAGGATTGTTCATACCCTGACCGGGCTCCTCCAACTCGGCATATTTATGAAAGGTCCGACCTCGTCCCAAGGCCCACGCCTAAAGGTCGGACCTCGGACAATAAAGCAAAGAAGGCCCATCAAAAGGAACGCAGCCCAAAACCTAAAGGCCGAAAAGGCCTAGAAGAGGCGGTTCCACAAAAGATAGAGATAAAAACTCCCAAAGATAAGATAAGATAAGAATATCTTATCCAGGGAAGAACACGGCCAACTACTATAAATACACTGGAACACCCAGGTATGGCATTCATTCCACATTCTACACATATCTGCTTGGACCCATGCTAACTTAAGCATCGGAGTGTCATTGCAGGTACAACCACCAACCACTCAGCATATCAAGCTCGGGTCCCTGAACCCCCCACCTCGGGCCTCTCCAGACGACCGAGCTCCACGTTTCAGGTAACCCTCGGAACATTGGCGCCGTTGCCGGGGAACCTGGAAGTCATCCCTCTACCATGGCGGACGACCCTCACAACAATGACCACGCTACATCTGAACAAGAGGACGAAATTGACACCGGAGAACGACCGGACAGCCCTCTATCACCACGCACTCCAGGAGGAAACAAACAGAATCGCCCAAAAACATCACTCCCAAACAAAGATCCACAAAATTC
>NW_026264912.1:16246-18628 GCF_000817695.3 Arachis duranensis | reverse complement strand
AAAGATAAGATAAGATAAGAATATCTTATCCAGGGAAGATCACGGCCAACTACTATAAATACACTGGAACACCCAGGTATAACTCATACTCTAATTCTACTCAATATCTGCTTGGACCCATGCTAACTTAAGCATCGGAGTGTCATTGCAGGTACAACCACCAACCACTCTGCACATCAAGCTCGGGTCATCAATCCCCCCACCTCGGGCCTCTCTAAGACGACCGAGTTGCACGTTTCAGGTAACCCTCGGAACATTGGCGCCGTTGCCGGGGAACCTGGAAGTCATCCCTCTACCATGGCGGACGACCCTCACAACAATGACCACGCTACATCTGAACAAGAGGACGAAATTGACACCGGAGAACGACCGGACAGCCCTCTATCACCACGCACTCCAGGAGGAAACAAACAGAATCGCCCAAAGACATCACTCCCAAACAAAGATCCACAAAATTCCGAAAAGAGCTCGGAAATTCTAGAAGCAGTCCGGGCACAACAAGACCGGCTGAAACAACTCGAAGAGGACATAAAGAAGCAGAAAGAAACTGAACAATATCTGAGGAGGGAGACTCGAAAGCGCAGAGAATTAGAAGAAAAACTGCGAAAAATAGAGGCCAACCTGAAAGACCGGACAGAACGCGGCACCTCCCCCGAAGGCAACCATGATCCCTTCACGCAAGAGATCATGAAGGAAAAGGTACCGCGAAACTTCAAACCACCCGATACGGATCTCTACGACGGCACCACCGATCCAAGCCACCACCTTAGCAACTTCAGGAGCAGAATGTACCTGGTCGACGCCTCCGACGCAATTCGATGCAAAGCCTTCCCTACCACTCTCACCAAATCGGCCATGAGGTGGTTCGACAACCTGCCACCAAGATCAATCACCAGCTTCGAAGACCTAACCAAAAAATTCCTAACAAGGTTCTCTATTCAAAAGGACAAGACAAAACATGCCCCCAGTCTACTCGGGATCAAACAAGGTAACCAAGAAACTCTCCGAGAATACATGGAGCGATTCAACAAAGCCTGCCTGGACATACAACACTTGCCCACTGAAGCAGCCATCATGGGACTAGCAAACGGCCTAAAAGAGGGACCGTTTAGCCAATCCCTATCCAAACGATACCCGACCTCCCTATACGAAGTGCAGGAGCGGGCAGAAAAATATATCAACATGGAGGAAACCTCCCAGCTAAGAGACTCTTCTAGGAAGGAATCAACCTACCCACTCCGAGATCGAGATCGGGAACAGAAGTACCACAACTACACCCCCCTCCGAGTCTCCCTGGTAGACGTCTACAGAGAAGTATGCCACACCGAAAAGATCCCACCGCCCCGACCGCTAAAACACAAGAGGGCAGGGAGAGATCGGTCCGAATACTGTGAATATCACAAACTCTACGGTCATTCTACTAACGACTGCTACGACCTGAAAAATGTTATAGAAAAGCTAGCCAGAGAAGGAAAACTCGACAGATACATAGCAGGGAAAGGAGAAGAGACCAGGAAGAGAAGGCGGGGAGATAACGAAGATCGGGCCAAACAAACCCCACGAACCCCTGAAAGGCACGTTCACATGATAAATGGAGGTTTTGCAGGCGGAGGAATATCCAGATCCTCGCGAAAAAGACACCTCAAAGAAGTCTATCACGTCCGAGAAGACAGTCCCCTACCCGAATTACCCACTATCTCATTTACCCGAGAAGATGCTCAAGGGATAATACCCGGACACGACGATCCAATGGTAATCACCATTATCCTAGCAACGACGATCCAATGGTAATCACCATCATCCTAGCAAACGCCAACCTACATCGAACCCTGGTTGACCAGGGAAGCTCAGCAGATATCCTGTTCAAAACAGCCTTCGACAAACTCGGACTTGAAGAAAAGGAGCTAAAGGCCTATCCCACCGACTTATTTGGACTAGGGGACACCCCGATCCATCCCTTAGGATACATCTCGCTAAACACTACCTTTGGAAGAGGCGAGCAATCTAAAACATTAAGCATCGACTACATTGTAGTCGACGTCACTTCAGCATACAATGCCCTCATTGGGAGACCGACCCTAAACAGACTGGCAGCTATAGTCTCAACCCCACACCTCTGTATGAAGTTCCCTACCGCAAAAGGAATCGCTACCCTAAAAGGCGACCAAAAATTAGCGCGGCGATGCTACAACGAAAGCCTGAGCCTAAAAAGGAAAGAGGTCAACACAATAGAACTCGGACGAGTTCAATCCCGAGAAGATCTTCGGCCACAACCAGAGGGAGAGACCGAAAAAATCCAAATCGGGAACACACCTGAAAAAATAACAAACGTAGGAGCAAACCTCGAAGCAGGCCTAAAGGAGGAACTCATAACCCTCTTAA
>NW_026264912.1:13285-15679 GCF_000817695.3 Arachis duranensis | reverse complement strand
GAACCCGGACAAATGCCAAGAAATACTCAATATGAAGAGCCCGACGTGTGTCAAAAGAAGTACAACAACTGAATGGAAGGCTAGCCGCCCTATCAAGATTCTTGGCAGGATCAGCGATAAAATCACTACCTCTCTACTCGCTCCTAAAGAAAGGGAAACCCTTCTCATGGACCCCGGAGTGCGAAAAAGCCTTCCAAGAATTCAAGGAATTCCTCGGGCAGCCACCAATCCTAACCCGACCTTTAAAAGGAGAAGAACTCGTACTATACCTCTCGGTCGGAAATCGAGCAGTCGCTCCAGCGTTAATACGAGAAAACAACCAAGGACAACACCCCATATACTTTGTAAGCAAGGCACTACAAGGGGCCGAGTTAAACTATCAGAAGATAGAAAAATTCGCCTACGCCCTAGTGTTCACGGCTCGGAGGCTCCGTCCCTACTTTCAAGCCCACACCATCAAGGTCCGGACAAACCAACCCATTAGACACATCCTCCAGAAAACAGACCTGGCAGGACGAATACTGCAATGGGCGGTGGAGTTGTCCGAGTTCGACCTCCACTATGAAGCTCGGACTGCCATAAAATCCCAGTATCTAGCCGACTTTATCGCAGAATACACGGAGACCCCTGGAACCCCACTCTCATGGAACCTGTACGTCGATGGGTCCTCAAACAAAACGGGAAGCGGAGCCGGGGTTATACTCGAAAGCGACCAAGGAACGCGGATAGAACTATCCCTAAAATTCGAGTTCCAGGCTTCAAACAACCAAGCCGAATACGAGGCCCTACTAGCGGGTCTAAAGCTGGCCGGAGAGGTCGGAGCCCAGAGAATCACGATCTTCAGCGACTCCCAGGTCGTCACATCACAAGTAAATGGAAGCTACCAGGCCAAAGACCCAACTATGAAAAAATACCTGGACCAAACACAGGCACAATTACGCCACTTTTCAGAAATACAAATCCAGCACATACCTCGGGAACAAAATGCCTGGGCAGACGCCCTCTCAAAGCTCACCAGCACCAAGCCCGGAGGCAACAACAGAAGTCTCCTCCAAGAAACCTTACAATCTCCCTCCGTGCTAAAAGAGGAAGAAACACTAAATATATCCAACCAACAGCAAGGATGGATGACCCCCATACTCAACTACCTGAAGTCGGGAACTCTCCCCGCCGAAAGAAAAGAAGCTAAAAGGCTTACAAAAGACGCCCAGAATTATACACTAATTCACGACGCGTTATACAGAAGAGGATTCTCAAACCCCCTCCTTAGGTGCGTTCCGACCTCAGAAACAAAGAGCGTCCTCGAAGAAGTTCACGGAGGTATGTGTGGGAACCATCTCGGATCTCGGGCATTATCCAAGAAAGTAGTCCGAGCCGGGTTCTACTGGCCGACCTTGCAAAGAGATGCAATGGAATTTGTGAAAATATGCCCCCCTGCCAAAAACACGCCAATTTTCACAAGGCACCACCCGAAGACCTTATCAGCGTCACCGCACCATGGCCCTTCGCAAAATGGGGACTCGACCTACTCGGCCCGTTTCCACAAGGACCGGGGCAAGTCAAATACCTCATAGTAGGGGTCGACTACTTCACAAAGTGGATCGAAGCTGAACCCTTAGCCACCATTACGGCTCAGAAAAGTCGCAAATTCCTATACAAAAACATTGTCACAAGGTTCGGAGTCCCCTACTCCATCACAACAGACAATGGAACACAGTTCACGGACACAAGTTTTCAGAACTTAGTAGCCGAACTAAAAATCAAACAGCAATTCACCTCAGTCGAGCACCCACAAGCCAATGGACAAGCAGAGGCTGCAAATAAAGTCATCTTGGCAGGGTTAAAACGAAGACTCCAAGAGGCCAAAGGGGCATGGGCCGAAGAACTCCCCCAGGTACTATGGGCATATCGGACAACCCCGCACTCTACAACGGGAGAATCCCCATTCCGACTAGCTTACGGGATGGAGGCAATGATTCCTATCGAAATAGATGAAGGGTCACCCAGAGTCATCTTCTACAACGAAGAAGGCAACCCGCAGGCACAAAAGGAAGAACTCGACCTCCTCCCCGAGGTCCGAGAAAGAGCCCGAATCCGAGAAGAAGCCTTAAAACGGCGAACGGCCCTCAGATACAATCAGAAAGTAATAAAGCGAAGCTTCTCCACTCACGACCTGATTCTAATCCGAAATGACATCGGAACGCAAAAGTCGGGAGAAGGAAAGCTGGCTGCGAATTGGAAAGGACCCTACAAGGTAACAGAAGTCTTAGGGACAGGCTATTACAAAATATCCGACCTAGAAGGCAATGAGCTGCCCAGAGCCTGGCACGCCTGTAATCTAAGACGGTACTACAGCTAGAAAAATTTAACCCGAGGTGTACTCTTTTTCCCTAC
>NW_026264912.1:5023-13237 GCF_000817695.3 Arachis duranensis | reverse complement strand
GGGATTTTTAATGAGACACCCGGTTAAGTAAGACACCCGACCTAGTCAAGGGTAAACACTCTGTAAATATTCTTTCTTTTTTAATACTAATCAAATTTTTCTATTTTCTTCTTCCTCATGACGAAACAAATCCTAGAAAGTACCCCGCCAAGGCGCATTAATTTATGCTCGGCAAAACGCAAAAAATCATTTGCCAAGAGACCACAAAAGGTCGGCAAAGATGAAGCGACGAGGTTCAAATTAATGTGAGAAGTTATAAAGCAACTCTGAAAAGGCTCAAAAAGCCAAATAAAAAGAGATTACAAAAATAACTTAAAAGGCCGACCAACGACAAGGTCGGACCCAACAAAAGGAGGTACTCGAACGCCCGAGGTCCGAGAAAAAGCCCGGATCCAAGAAAGAAGCCTTAAGACGGCGAAAGCCAAGATTTCGAAGACGCTTACTAAAAAGTTGCTATACAAAAACAACTAAAAAGTACAAGCGAAAGAACGAAATCAAAGGAAGGGGTAAAACAAAAGTCTCAAACGCTAGCTAAAAAGTTGTTATCCAAAAACAACTAAAAAGCATAAAAGCGGAACAAAAAGTCAAAACGCGAACAAAACACCGCATAATAAAGTTAAAAAGTTACTACAAGTAGCTAAAAGCAAAAAGGTGTCCAAAGCGTTCACAGAAACCATCCAAAAACAAGAGAGCCCACAGGCCGGGCAAAGAACCAAAAATAAAAGATTACAGAGGATCAAGGTCCTTTCCGGACTCCACATCAACAAAAGGCTGCGGAGGAAACATAGAAATCGGGACTGCATCGACGGCACCGTCATCCCGGTTTAAAACCTCCACACCAGATCCATCCCCGGCCAAAGGTGAAGTCGGGTTTGCAACCGGAATTTTGGGGTCGGACACCGGAACCTCATCCTCGGTGGGAGCAGGAACAATCTTTCCCTCCACCACAACGTTGTCCGTACTGAATAAACTCAGATCCAGGTCAGGAGCAAGAACCCGGACCTGAGCCTTCAAATTTTCAAACATAGCATCCATACCCTTAGCCACATGACCTTCTAGCTCATAAAACTCATCCTGAGCGGATTGCAACCTCTCCTTTGTCTCCACAAGCTCGGCATATATCCGAGTATAATTCTCCGTCGCCGCTTTCGCCATCTCCTCAGATGCTTTCGCTGCCGCCACAGCCGCGGTAGCTTTAGCTTTCTCTTTCTCCAAAGAGGCCTCCAGCTCAGTAATCCTAGCAGCCTTCAGCTCACTAATCCTTTCAAACTCAGACTGAGCCTTCTCAAGTCGGGAGCTGGTCGCACCAATGGGGGATTTCTTGAACTCCCGGGCAATAGCAGCATGAAGACTGGCCATCCGGACACAGCTCCGCGCCATATATTGAAAATGGTGCTCCATAGACACATCATCAGTAGAAATAAAAGTCTGAGGGAGAATATGCTGTTCAATCCAACCAAGAGCATCGAAATCCTTATCGTTAAAACCCGCAAGCTCTTGAGAGGTCTTCTGCTTCTTGGGAGGAGGACCCGAGGACAAAGGAGGAGAAGAGGTAGCAGGCCCAGAGGTCGGAGGATCCTGACTTATAGCTCGGAACTGGGGAGTCGGAATAGTCTTCGACCGAGTCATAACACCCACAGTAGTCTTCTGCGAAGAAGATCGGGCAGAAGCCTCCCCAGCCTCGATATTTCGAGCAGCCACAGAATTCTTCGTCCGACGAAGGAACTTCATGGAATCCGCCTGAGAAGACATCTCTGCAGAAATAAAAGAAAAAGGATTACCACATCAGAAACTCCACCAAAACAAGCAAAACCAAAATACTAAAAAAGATGAATCTCGGAAGAGGTCGGGAACTACCTAACTCGGAACGGAGAAGGCTTGGATCTCCCAACATTTTCTTTGTGTCCAAGTGAGGTGCCCGACCCCATAAACTGCTCACCACACCCACAAAAGCCTGCTCCACCTCATCTAGACTCTCAAACGTATACTTAACAGACACTACATTCTCCTGCCAACGAAGAGGAAATGAAGGCTCCCCACTCTCATCTAGAAAGAAAGGTCGGACGTCTCCAGTAGCCCAGACCTTGAAATAAAAGTTCTTAAAATCATGAAAGGACTCATCATATAGGGTACAAAACTTCCTTCCCTGGTTAGCCCTAAAAGAGACCCAAGATACTTTCCCTCCACCCGACCCCGGCTTCGTCAACACAAACAAGTAGGAAAAAAGAGAAATAGAGGGAGCAACGCCCAAAAACTGACACAAAAGTTGAAACAGCTTCAAAAACGCCCAAGAATTTGGATGAAGCTGCGTAGGGGCAAGGTTACAAGACCATAACACCTCGGACTCCAGGTCGGTAAAGGGAAGTCGGACACTTAGCTTAGAGAAAAAACAATCATAAGCATAAAAGAAGAGCTTCTCGGAACTATCTAAGGGCGGGAAGCACACTCTCTCCTCGGAATCCGGGGCTACTAGTTCATAATCCCTCTCAGACTCTCTATTTTCACATATGCTACAGTGCCTACGGAACCTAGCTAAATACTCAGAATCTACCACAGAAGGGACTCTTAGAGGAAGAGGGTCTACCCAACCAAGACCACTTGGAATCTTGGTCGACATCGCTTGAAGAACCTTTCGAGACATAAAATTCTTACCTACAAGGAAGAATACAATAGCAAGCAAAAATCGCATAAAGCAGACAGCGAAAACCCATTCAGCAAAACAAGAAACAAAAAAACCCCAACGAAGAAAATGCAGCAACCCGGAACAAAATACCAGAGAACAAAAAAAGAGAGCCCCCCATATACAAACAAACAAGCAATGGCGGCGCCTCTTTTCGGGGCAACCCAGGCATAAAGAAAAAGAAACAAACAAAGAGCCACACAAAAGAACAGAAGCATATGTGCACAAGAAAAGAGATGGGAACAAACCTGGAAGAAAGAAACGAAGACGACGAGCTCTGAAGCAAGAAGAACGGAACGGCGGCGCAAAGGAAACCCCGGAAAGGCACACGGAAAGATTCGGGGAAGAAGAACAAAGAGAAAGAAGAAGCGATGCTCGAAAAAGGAGATGGCGAAACTTAGAAAAACAAGAAGGGAACAGAATAAACGAAGAAAAAGGAAGGGAGCAAATAAATAATGCCTTCACAGAGCCCGAACGGAAATCGAGGAAGAAACGGTAAAATGCAATAAATGCAGGAACGGCCATTTTTGAATTTGGAAAAAACTACTATGCCCGAGCTCGACCTCCCAAAAAGGACGAACTCGGGCAGGGGCACTGTTCATACCCTGATCGGGCTCCTCCAACTCGGCATATTTATGAAAGGTCCGACCTCGTCCCAAGGCCCACGCCTAAAGGTCGGACCTCGGACAATAAAGCAAAGAAGGCCCATCAAAAGGAACGCAGCCCAAAACCTAAAGGCCGAAAAGGCCTAGAAGAGGCGGTTCCACAAAAGATAGAGATAAAAACTCCCAAAGATAAGATAAGATAAGAATATCTTATCCAGGGAAGAACACGGCCAACTACTATAAATACACTGGAACACCCAGGTATGGCATTCATTCCACATTCTACACATATCTGCTTGGACCCATGCTAACTTAAGCATCGGAGTGTCATTGCAGGTACAACCACCAACCACTCAGCATATCAAGCTCGGGTCCCTGAACCCCCCACCTCGGGCCTCTCCAGACGACCGAGCTCCACGTTTCAGGTAACCCTCGGAACAAGGATTATGAGACAAGAGCCCCAAACTGAATTCCATGGTCCCTCTCTCGAGGCTCACATGAAATTCTAATAGATTCAATCCCTCTCTCGATGATGATTGAGTCTTTAAAGCACAAAAGCTCTTTCTTAGAAAAACAAACATGATTTATAATCTCATACTACATAAATCCAAAGACTCCGATATTAGAGAGGTTACATGTCACAATACCAACTATAAATCAAAATCAACTTCATTATGCCAAGAGAATTCAAACTGAATCCTATGTTCCCTCTCTCAAGGTTCACAATAGGATTCTAATAGATCCAAGGATCTTTGAAGAACAAAACTCTCTTGCAAGGATTCTAATAGATATCCAAGTATGAAAATAGAATGAAGAAGAGAAGAAGAAATAAAATATCAATTTAATGGAAATTGAAACAGAGCTCCTTTCCCAAATGCAGAAGGATTTATATGGTCATTGCTCTCAAATGAAAACTAAATTGCATGAAATTAAAGTGCATGAAAATAAAGAGTGAGAATTCAAAACAGAAATTGAAAGTTTAAGAATTCATAAATGAAAATTACAAATTAAACTAAACTACTACTAAGGAAAGAAGAGAAGAGAAAGGGAAGAAGAGTGTGTGAGGGGAGGGGTCCAAAGACCCACTCCCAGTGGAATGTGCCAATGAAGTGTGTGTGTGTGTGTGTGTGTTCTGCCAAGAGTTCTCCTCCTTCCTAGCCTTCTTAATTCTATGAAACTATGGCCTTTATATAGGCTTTCCTAAATTACAAATTGAAATGAAATTAAAAGCAAATTACAATAAAATGAAAATTAACTATTCTAGATGATTCTTGTGGCCTTGATTGATTGAGATTTATGGGCTTTGCTCTTGTTAGGTTGGTTGTCTCCTGAATGAAATTGTAGCACCAAGTTGAAAACAGAGAGCTTGTGCGCATGTCTTGGCAATTCTGGCCCAATGGAGCACGTTTTTGGCAAACACGCCTATGTTAATGCATGTTGGCAACGTGCTAGTAAATTTTCTGGGCTGGGGCTTGGTGATGGGCGTTGCCAGCCCAAGTTATTGCTAGCAAGGTGACCTTCTTCTTCTTGGATTCAAGATTCTTGCTTGTTTTGGGGCTTAAAGTTGCTTATGGTTTGGCTTCAATTTTGTGCTCCACTATAGACTATTATATATGGTTGAAAAGCTCTGAATGTCAGCTTTCCAACGCAACTGGAAGTACTCAAATTGAATCTCTGTAGCTCAAGTTATGCTCCATTGAAGAGGGTAAGGTCAGCCTGCCAAAATCGCAGGCGTTTTTGGCAAACACTCCCTTGTATCTCCAAGTTGCCAACGCCTTTAGTTTCTAAGGCTCCAAATGAAGCCAGCTTTTGAGGCTTTAAACGAATGTCAAACCTATACTATTATATATCATTGGAAAGATCTGGATGTCTACTTTCAAAAGCCGTTGGAATCATTTCATTTGGAGATTTGTAACTCAAGATATACTCCATTGAAGGAGTAAGGTCAGGCTGCCAAGCTCAGCAGCGTTTTTCGCAAACACTCCCTTGTATTTCCAAGTTAGCAACATTCTACCTCCATTCTTCACCATCCAAAGCTTCCTGGCGTTGTTGCCAAACACGCCAATGCTTTCTTGAGTTGGCAACGTGCTCGTGGCTTCCATTCTTCACCATCCAAAGCTTCCTGGCGTTGTTGCCAAACACGCCAATGCTTCCATGAGTCGGCAACGTGCTCGTGGCTTCCATTCTTCACCATCCAAAGCTTCCTGGCATTGTTTCCAAACACGCCAATGCTTCCTTGAGTTGGCAACGTAGGTTAAGCCTCCAGGGAGCCAAATTCTTGCAAGGGCGTTGCTAGCAAACACGCCTTTGTATTTGCAAGTTGCCAACGCCTTCAGTTTCTGAGGCTCCAAATGAAGCCAGCTTTTGAAGCTTCAAAAGAATGTCAAACCCATACTATGATATATGGTTGGAAAACTCTGGATGTCTACTTTCCAATTCCGTTGAGAGTGCATCATGTAAAGCTCTACAACTCCAGATATACTCCATGGAAGGTGAAGAGATCAGCTGGCCTTACTACAGGTTGATACCATGTTCATCTATGCACTTTCGGGGCAAGTTGTCTCCCTCAAATTTGGTGTCCACCATGTAGTGCCATATATGCTTGAAAAGCTCTTGATTCCTACTTTCCAATGCCACTAGAATCATCTCATTTGGAGTTTTTTAGCTCAAGTTATTCTTTTTTGAAGAAGGCAAGGTCAGGCTGCCAAGAAGCTCAAAAAGTGGCATTGCTAACTTTGCTTCCTAAGTTGGCAACGTGTGTGTTGACTCCCCTGGGCTGGAATTTTGTAAAGGAGCATTGCCAACTTGGTTTCCAAGTTTCCAACGTGCTTCCCATCCTTCCTCCTTGCTCCAGGGCTTCCTTGCTTCATCATTGGCCTTCATTGACCAAACAAAATGCATCAAAGTATTGCTATAATCACAAGATAATGCATCATTCATAGCATCAAACAATTCTTTGCATAAATCTCATGAAAATGCACAAAATCAACCATGTTTGATTGAATCGAGACAAGCATGAATTTCTCATCCAAGCACTTACTTATTGCCTAAGAAAATGCATGAAACCAACCTAAAGCATACAAAAAATGGCTAGTAAACTAGCAAAGATACCCTGGCATTAACCTTGCCGCCTCTGTTTTACATCCTAGATGTAAAGCTCTGTATGGTAGGGTGTTACACCAGCAATATTAGGAAGACAAAAAAATAAGATGAAATTTTTTATTTTTAAATTTTGAAACTAAAAAAATAATTTTTTTACCAAAAAGTAAAAAAAATAAAGAATTTCATAAATATCCAATAATAAAAAATTAAAAAAGGTTAAATTTTAAAAATTAATTTATTCAATATTTGTGAAAAATAGCATTATCTAGTGAATAAAAAAATAAAAAATATTCTTGAAAAAAATTTAGGAATTCAAAAGACAATTTTTCATTTTTTTGAATTTTTAAATTTAAAAATTAATTTTTTTATTTAAAATAGAAAAATAAAATAAACTCCAGCCATATTAGGAAGACAAAAAAATAAGATGAAAATTTTTTATTTTTAAATTTTGAAACTAAAAAATAATTTTTTTACCAAAAAATAGAAAAATAAAGAATTTCAAAAATATACAATAATAAAAAAATTTAGAAAGGTTAAATTTTTAAAATTAATTTATTAAATATTTGTGAAAAAATATAATTATCTAGTGAATAAAAAAATAAAAAATATTCTTGAAAAAAATTAGGATTTCAAAAACCAAAATTTTTCATTTTTTTGAATTTTTAAATTAAAAAATTAAATTTTTTATTTAAAATAGAAAAATTAAATAAAATCCAGCAATATAAGGAAGACAAAAAAATAAGATGAAAACTTTTTATTTTCAAATTTTGAAACTAAAAAAATAATTTTTTTACCAAAAACTAAAAAAAATAAAGAATTTCATAAATATCTAATAATAAAAAATTTAAACAGGTTAAATCTTTAAAATCAATATTTGTGAAAAAATAGCATTATCTAGTGAATAAAAAATAAAAAAATATTCATGAAAACAATTTAGGAATTCAAAAGACAAAATTTTTCATTTTTTTGAATTTTTTAATTTAAAAATTAAATTTTTTATTTAAAATGGAAAAATAAAATAAACTCCAGCCATAATAGAAAGACAAAAATATAAGATGAAAACTTTTTATTTTTAAATTTAGAAACTAAAAAATAATTTCTTTTACCAAAAATTAGAAAAATAAAGAATTTAAAAATATATAATAATAACAAAATTTAAAAAGGTTAAATTTTTAAAATTAATTTATTCAATATTTGTGAAAAAATAGCATTATCTGGTGAATAAAAAATAAAACCTAAAAAAAAATTAGGATTTCAAAAAGACAAAATTTTTCATTTTTTTGAATTTTTAAATTTAAAAATTAAATTTTTTATTTAAAATGAAAAATAAAATAAAGTCCAGCAATATTAGGAAGACAAAAAAAAGATGAAAAATTTTATTTTTTAAATTTTGAAACTAAAAAAATAATTTTTTACCAAAAAAGAGAAAAATAAAGAATTTCAAAAATATACAATAATAAAAAATTTAAAATGGTAAATTATAAAATTAATTTATTTTATATTTGTGAAAAAAATAGCATTATCTCGTGAATAAAAAACCAAAAAATATTCTTGAAAAAAATTTATGATTTCAAAACACAAATTTGTTTTATTTATTTGAAATTTTAAATTTTAAATTAAACTTTTAATTAAAAATAGAAAAATAAAATAAAGTCCAGCAATATTAGGAAGACAAAAAAAAACAAATGAAAGATTTTTATTTTTAAATTTTGAAAATAAATAAATAATTTTTTTACCAAAAAGTACAAAAATAAAGAATTTCATAAATATCCAATAATAAAAAATTTAAAAAGGTTAAATTTTTAAAATTAATTTATTCAATATTTG
>NW_026264912.1:951-2979 GCF_000817695.3 Arachis duranensis | reverse complement strand
GTTTTTACCAAAAAGTAGAAAGTTAAAGGATTTCATAAATATCCAATAATAAAAAATTTAAAAAGGTTAAATTTTTAAAGTTAATTTATTCAATATTTGTGAAAAAATAGCATTATCTAGGGAATAAAGAAATAAAAAAAATATTCCTGAAAAAATTTCTGAATTCAAAACACAAAATTTTTAATTTTTTTGAATTTTAAAATTTAAAAATTAAATTTTTTATTTAAAATGAAAAAATAAAATAAACTCCAGCCATATTAGGAAGACAAAAAAAAGGAGAAAACTTTTTATTTTTAAATTTTGAAACTAAAAAATAATTTTTTTTACCAAAAAGTAGAAAAATGAAGAATTTGAAAAATATACAATAATAAAAAAATTTAAAAAGGTTAAATTTTTAAAATTAATTTTTTCAATATTTGTGGAAAAATAGCATTATCTAGTGAATAAAAAATAATAAAATATTCTTGAAAAAAATTAGGATTTCAAAAGACAAAATTTTTCATTTTTTTGAATTTTTTAATTTAAAAATTAAATTTTTTATTTAAAATGGAAAAATTAAATAAAGTCCAGCAATATAAGGAAGACAAAAAAATAAGATGAAAACTTTTTAATTTCAAATTTTGAAACTAAAAAAATAATTTTTTACCATAAAGTAGAAAAATAAAGGATTTCAAAAATATACAATAATAAAAAAATTTAAAAAGGTTAAATTTGAAAATTAATTTATTCAATATTTGGGAAAAAATATCATTAGATGGTGAATAAAAAAATAAAAAAATATTCTTGAAAAAAAAACTAGGATTTCAAAAGATAAAGTTTTTCATTTTTTTTGAATTTTTAAATTTAAAAATTAAATTTTTTATTTAAATTAGATAAATTAAATAAAGTCCAGCAATATTAGGAAGACAAAAAAATAAGATGAAAACTTTTAATTTTTAAATTTTGAAACTAAAAAAATAATTTTTTTTACCAAAAAGTAAAAAAAATAAAGAATTTCATAAATATCCAATATAAAAAATTTAAAAAGGTTAAATTTTTAAAATTAATTTATTCAATATTTGTGAAAAAATAGTATTATCTAGTGAATAAAAAAATATAAAATATTCTTGAAAAAAAATTTAGGAATTCAAAAGACAAAATTTTTCATTGTTTTGAATTTTTAAATTTAAAAATTAAATTTTTTATTTAAAATGAAAAAATAAAATAAACTTCGAGCATATTAGGAAGACAAAAAAATATGATGAAAACTTTTTATTTTTAAATTTTGAACTAAAAAATAATTTTTTTACCAAAAAGTAGAAAAATAAAGAATTTCAAAAGTATACAATAATAAAAAATTTAAAAAGCTTAAATTTTTAAAATTAATTTGATGACAGGTCATCTTAGCCTAGTTTCACTAGCCTTTTTCTTTTGTTTTCAATTGAATTATGCACTTTCTTGAGCTCTAAGCAAGCAAATTTGGGTAGATTTTCATGCTTCCTTTGATTGAATCAACTATGTATGAATTCATGCTATTTCATGAGATTTGATGCCATAATGGTTGCATATTAGGATAGAATGAATATCTCATGATTTTGAGCATAGCTTTGATGTGTTTGGTTGATTAATGATAGGTGAAGAAAGCTTGAAGAAAGGTTGAAGCAAGAAGGAATAGCTAGGAGTAAAGAGAGGACAATGGAATAAGTGAAATTGAACCAGGAAGCAAAAAGTTGGACCTAAAGTTAGCCTCAAACTTTTGCACAAACTTTTGGGTGAAAAGTTAGCCTCAAAGTTAGACCCCTAACTTTTGGGCTAACGTTAGAACTTGAAAATCACTCCCTGGGAACCTAAAGTTTGCGCCAACGTTAGACCCCTAACTTTTGGGCTAACGTTGGCATGAGAAAAGCCTCCCTGGCCACCAAAAGTTTGCGCCAACGTTAGCCCCCTAACTTTTGGGCTAACGTTGGCACATGAAAACACAAGGGGAGGAGCAAAAGTTTGCGCCAACGTTAGACCCCTAACTTTTGGGCTAACGTTGGCACATGAAAA
>NW_026264912.1:0-641 GCF_000817695.3 Arachis duranensis | reverse complement strand
TTTGAAGAAAGTGTATAAATAGAATAGAATTCAAGTTATTCGGGGAGCTCTTCTTTTTAGTTTTCCCTTTAGTTTTGCTTAGTAGTTTTTCGGAGAGCTTTTGGTAGCGAGTAATCTTAAATTTCTTAGTTTCGGGGAAGGAGAATTCAATTCCCTTCCTCTTAGTTTTATTGTTTTCAATTTCAATTACTTTGTCTTGGATCTTGGGTTGGAGAATTGAAGGAATTCTGTTTCAATTTCACCTTGGATCTAGTCTATTTTCACTGCAATTGAATTTCCATTTCTGTTGCTTGCGCCTCATCTACTTTCTTTGCAATTTACAATTCCCTTGCAATTGTTCTTGTTGGATCTAGGAAGGCATTGAGATCTAGACTTGGTTTTCTAGTCTCTGGGTCCTGAGATCTAAATTCCCAATTTACATTCTGTTTACTGCTTTCCATGTTCATTTACTTTTCTGTTTAAGATCCGGTTTGATCCAAGTCATTCTCTACTTCTCTGCTTGTTGCAATTTTACTTTTCCTTATTTAATTTCTGCAAATCCAACTCCCAATTCCCTTTACAATTCAAGTCATTTACATTTCTTGCAATTTAAGATTCTGCAATTTACATTTCTTGCGTTCTAAGTTTCTGCCATTTAATTT
>NW_026264911.1:2131321-2131417 GCF_000817695.3 Arachis duranensis | reverse complement strand
GAGCGCGCCAATTGGACTTCTGTAGCTCCAAAAAATCCATTCCGAGTGCAGGGAGGTCAGGATCCAACAGCATCAGCAGTCTTTTTTCAGCCTAAA
>NW_026264911.1:2125750-2126277 GCF_000817695.3 Arachis duranensis | reverse complement strand
TTGTGCATGCATCTGGCTGGGCTAATGCCCTTAAGATCACTGATGGACCATCCAAGAGCTGTCTTGTGTGTCCTTAGCACTTGAATTAGTGCTTCCTCTTCCTGTGGCTCTAAGGTAGAGCTTATAATTACAGGAAAGGTATCACCTTCTCCCAGAAATGCATATTTCAGGGATGGTGGAAATGGTTTGAGTTTGGGTTTTGGAGGTTTCTCCTCTTCTTGAGGGATTTTCAGAGGTTCTATTATCTTCTCTGATTCCTCCAAATCGGGCTGAACATCTTTAAAGATGTCCTCTAGCTCTGATTCGAGACTCTCAGCCATATTGACCTCTCTTACTAGAGAGTCAATAATATCAACACTCATGCAGTCATTTGGGGTGTTTGGATGTTGCATGGCTTTGACAACATTCAACTTGAACTCCTCATCATTAACTCTCAAGGTTACCTCCCCTTTTTGGACATCAATGAGGGTTCGGCCAGTTGCTAGGAAAGGTCTTCCTAGAATGAGAGTTGCACTCTTGTGCTCCTC
>NW_026264911.1:2122759-2122987 GCF_000817695.3 Arachis duranensis | reverse complement strand
CACAGTCATTCAATCCCAGAATCCTACTCGGAATACCACAGACAAGGTTTAGACTTTCTGGATTCTCATGAATGCCGCCATAAATTCTAGCTTATACCGCGGAGATTCTGATTAAGGAATCTAAGAGAAGTTCATTCAGTCTGATGTAGAACGAAGGTGGTTGTCAGACACACGTTCATAGATTGAGGGAGGTGATGAGTGTCACGGATCATCACCTCTTTCACAGTT
>NW_026264911.1:2118996-2122464 GCF_000817695.3 Arachis duranensis | reverse complement strand
CAAAGTATGGACTATTATATATTGCTGGAAAGCCCTGGATGTCTACTTTCCAACGCCGTTGAGAGCGCGCCAATTGGACTCCTGTAGCTCCAAAAAATCCATTCCGAGTGCAGGGAGGTTAGGATCCAACAGCATCAGCAGTCCTTTTTCAGCCTAAGTCAGATTTTTGCTCAACTCCCTCAATTTCAGCCAGAAAATACCTGAAATCACAGAAAAATACACACACTCATAGTAAAGTTCAGAAATATGATTTTTGCCTAAAAACTAATAATATTCTACTAAAAACTAATTAAAACATACTAAAATCTACATGAAATTACCCCCAAAAAGCGTATAAAATATCCGCTCATCACACACTAAACTTAGAATATTGCTCGCCCTCGAGCAAGAAAAGAAAGAATAGATGAGGAAGAAGAATATATGGAGGAGAGGGAGAGAGGGTTGTGTTTCGGCCAAGGAGGAGAAGAGAGGGTTGTGTTGTGTGAAAATGAAGAAGAATGGAGGGGTTTATATAGTGGAGGGGGAGGGGTTAAGGTTCGGCCATATTGGGTGGGTTTGGGTGGGAAAGTGATTTTTGAATTTTGAAGGTAGGTGGGATTTATGGGGAAGGGTGGATGGATGTGAGTGGTGAAGAGGTGATGGGAAGAGAAAGATTGAGGTGATTGGTGAAGGGTTTTGGGGAAGAGTGTTTATGGGGAAGAGTGTTATTGGATTTTATGAAGAGGAGAGAAGCTGAGTTGAGGTAGGTGGGGATCCTGTGGGGTCCACAGATCCTGAGGTGTCAAGGTTTTACATCCCTGCACCAATGAGGCATGTAAAACGCCCTTTTCATGCAATCCTGGCGTTCAGCGCCAGATTGATGCTTGTTTCTGGCGTTGAACGCCAGCTTCATGCTAATTTTGGGCATTTAACGCCCATTTGCAGCATGTTTCTGGCGTTGAACACCAGTTCCATGCTTGTTTCTGGTGTTCAGTACCAGCTTTCCTCAGGGTGTTTTCCTGGCATTTAAATGCCAGGATGTTGCTTGTTTCTGGCGTTCAACGCCAGATCCATGCTCTGTTCTGGCGTTGAACGCCAGCCAGATGCTCCTTACTGGCGTTTAAACGCCAATAAGACCTTCCTCCAAGGTGTGCTTTTTCTTCTGCTATTTTTGATTCTATTTTTAATTTTAATATTTATTTTGTGACTCCACATGATCATGAACCTAATAAAACATAAAAGAAAAATAAAATAAAAATAAAATGAGTTAAATAAAAAATTGGGTTGCCTCCCAATAAGCGCTCTTTTAATGTCACTTGCTTGACAGTGGGCTCTATTGGAGCCTCACAGGTGATCAGGCCAATGTTGTAGACTGCCAACACCAAACTTAGAGTTTGATTGTGGGGGCTCTGTTTGACTCTGTACTGAGAGAAGCTTTTCATGCTTCCTCTCCATTGTTAAAGAAGAACAGCCTTGGGTCTTAAACACAAGGTAGTCCCCATTCAATTGAAGGACTAATTCTCCTCTGTTAACATCTATTACAGCTCCTGCTGTGCTTAGGAAATGTCTTCCAAGGATGATGCATTCATCCTCTTCCTTCCTAGTGTCTAAGACTATGGAATCAATAGGGATGTAAAGGCCTTCAAACTTCACCAACACGTCCTCTACCAATCCATAAGCTTGTCTTACTGACTTGTATGCCATTTGCAATGAGAATATGGCAGGCTGTACCTCAATGATCCCTAGCTTCTCCATTACAGAAAGTGGCATAAGATTTATGCCTAACCCTAAGTCACATAGAGCCTTTTCAAAGGTTATGGTGCCTATGGTACATGGTATTAAGAATTTACCAGGATCTTGTTTCTTTTGAGGTAAAGTTTGCTGAACCCATGTATCTAGTTCACTAATAAGCAAGGTGGGTTCACCTTCCCAAGTCTCATTACCAAACAACTTGGCATTCAGCTTCATGATAGCTCCTAGATATTGAGCAACTTGCTCTCCAATTACATTTTCATCCTCTTCAGAGGAAGAATAGTTTTCATAGCTAACGATTGGCAGAAGGAGGTTTAATGGGATCTCTATGGTCTCTATATGACCTTCAGAGTCCTTTAAGTCCTCAATAAGGAACTCCAAATTGCTTGAGAGAGGTTTAATGGGATTCTCTTCAGTATTGCTTGGGAGAGTAATAGGAGGAGTTTTAGTGACTTTCTTACTCAGCTGGCCCACTTGGGCCTCCAAATTTCTGATGGAGGACCTTGTTTCACTCATGAAGCTTAAAGTGGCCTTAGACAGATCAGAGACTAAATTTGCTAAGTTAGAGGTGCTCTGCTCAGAATTCTCCGTCTGTTGCTGAGAAGATAATGGAAAGCTTGCTATTGCTAAACCTGTTTCTTCCACCATTATTAAAGCCTTGTTGAGGCTTTTGTTGATCCTTCCATGAGAAACTTGGATGATTTCTCCATGAGGGGTTATAGGTGTTGCCAAAGGCTTCCCCCATGTAATTTACCTCTGCCATTGCAGGGTTTTCAGGATCATAAGCGTCTTCTTCAAAAGATACCTCTTTAGTGCTGTTGGATGCATTTTGCCATCCATTCAGACTTTGAGAAATCATGTTGACTTGCTGAGTCAGCATTTTGTTCTGAGCTAATATGGCATTCAAAAGCATCAATTTCAAGAACTCCCTTACTCTGAGGCATCCCATTATTCACGGAATTCCTCTCAGAAGTGTACATGAATTGGTTATTTGCAACCATTTCAATAAGTTCCTGAGCTTCTGCAGGAATTTTCTTTAGGTGAATGGATCCACCTGCAGAATGGTCCAGTGACATCTTAGAAAACTCAAACAGACCATAATAGAATATATCTATCATGGTCCATTCTGAAAACATATCAGAAGGACACTTTTTTGGTCATCTGCTTGTATCTTTCCCAAGCTTCATAGAGGGATTCACCATCTTTTTGCTTGAAGGTCAGAACATCCACTCTAGGCTTGCTCAGCTTTTGAGGAGGAAAGAATTTAACCAAGAAGGCCGTAACCAGCTTATCCCAAGAGTCCAGACTATCCTTAGGTTGTGAGTCCAACCATGTTCTAGCTCTGTCTCTTACAACAAAAGGGAAAAGCATGAGCCTGTAAACTTCAGGATCTACTCCATTAGTCTTAACAGTCTCACAGATCTGCAAGAACTCAGTTAAAAACTGGTAGGGATCTTCTGATGGAAGTCCATGGAACTTGTAGTTTTGTTGCATTAGAGCAACTAGTTGAGGTTTCAGCTCAAAATTGTTTGCTCCAATGGCAGGAATTGAGATGCTTCTTCCATCAAACTTGGAAGTAGGTGTAGTATAATCACCAAGCATCCTCCTTGCATTATTGTTGTTGGGTTCGGCTGCCATATCCTTTTCTTGTTCGAAAATTTCAGTAAGGTTGTCTCTGGATTGTTGTAGTTTAGCTTCTCTTAGTTTCCTCTTCAGAGTCCTTTCAGGTTCAGGATC
>NW_026264911.1:2118219-2118848 GCF_000817695.3 Arachis duranensis | reverse complement strand
AATTAATTAATTAAAAAGAATTTTTGAAAAAGAGGGAGGTATTTTCGAAAATTGGAGAGAGAAAAGTTGTTAGGTGGTTTTGAAAAAGATAAAAAATAAACAAAAGTTAATTGGTTAGTTGAAAAAGATTTGAAAATCAATTTTGAAAAGATAGGAAGTTAGAAAAGATATTTTGAAATCAAATTTTTGAAAAAGATATGATTTTAAAAGATATGATAAAAAGATACGATTTTTTAGAAAAAGATATTTTGAAAAAGATTTAATTTTTAAAATTAAAATTGATTACTTGACTAACAAGAAACTAAAAGATATGATTCTAGAATTTAAAGATTGAACCTTTCTTAACAAGAAAGTAACAAACTTCAAATTTTTTAATCAATCACATTAATTGTTAGTAAAGTTTCAATTTTGAGATAAAGATAAGAAAAAGATTTTGAAAATAAATTTTAAAAATTTCGAAAATAATAAAAAAAATGAAAAAGATTTGATTTTTGAAAAAGATTTTAAAAAGGTAAGATTTTTAAAATTGAAATTTTGACTTGACTAACAAGAAATAACTAATTTTAAAAATTTTTTGACAAAGTGATGCCAGGGCATTTTGGCCAGTTTCACTGACCTTTTCTTTACTA
>NW_026264911.1:2117519-2118120 GCF_000817695.3 Arachis duranensis | reverse complement strand
CACTCAGACCTTGATTCAAGCATACATTGTGCATTTTACATTATTTCATGAGGATTTTGCATGATTTTAATGACAAAATTGTATATTGCATTACCCATGACGTGGACTAGAACTTTGATGCACTCTATTGCTTGATTTCAGGACCAAAGGAAGCAAGGAATGGGAAGTAACTTGCAAAGTTAAGGAGAAAAGTGATTGCCAAAAACACTCTCAAAAGCCATCAATGCCCACGTTAAAGAGTCACGTTAACTAAGTTAACGTGAACTCTAATGTGGAGAAGAGAAGTTGAGCCAACGTTAATGACACTTAACATTGTCACTAACGTTGGCAATTGCTCACAAATGGCCACGTTAGAGCCACGTTAACCTAGTTAACGTGGCCTCTAACGTTAAAGGGGGAAGAGAAGCCAACGTTAGTGACACTCAACATTGTAACTAACGTTGGAGCAACCACACAACCCCCAAGAGCCACGTTAACCTCCACGTTAACTTGGTTAACGTGGAAGCTAACGATGAGGAATGAAGAATGAGCCAACGTTAGTGACACTCAACATTGTAACTAACGTTGGAGCAACCACACAACCCCCAAGAGCCACGTTAAC
>NW_026264911.1:2091111-2117246 GCF_000817695.3 Arachis duranensis | reverse complement strand
GCCCACTTCACACTTTCTCTCTGCAAGTAAGCCAAGCCCAATTGAAGAAAGGAACTGCTTCAAAGATCCAGAAGCCCAAGACTTGGAGAACTAACTAGAAGTTGAGAAGAGTAGTATATATAGGAGTAGTTTTGAAATAGAGAAGAGCTTTTGGGGAGCTAGGAAAGATAACTACTATGTGGATTTACTTTCTTTGCACTTCTAGCTTTATCATGTATTCTCCATCTTTGATTTTGATTTCTAGAGCTATGAACAACTAAACCCCTTTCATTGGGTTAGGAAGCTCTGTTGTAATTTGATGGATCAATACTAATTTTCTTATTCTTCTTCTATCTTTCCTTTTGATTTTACTTGAAAGCTTTCGATCTTCATCCAATTTGATAGTTATCTTGGAAAAGAAGCTATTCAAACATGGATCTCTTCGGATCCTTGAAAGAGAAATGAAGAGATTAGCTAGAAATGCTTTCTCATGCTGGACCAAATTGAGTGTGGATGGGTATGTGGCCATAACCTTCTAAGCATTTGATTTGGGAAGTGCATGTGGTATAATCAGTGACCACACTTCATCTCTTCTCATGAGCAATTGACCAAGGAATTGGCTATTGATCAAGATTTGAGAGATTGAATTGCAAGAAATTGTGATTCAATCACTTAAGATTGCCAAGGAGATCAATGAGTGCATTGATTGAGGAAGAGATGAAAATGAAATTGATCCGGAGAATGCAACATCTCCTAAGCCCAATGAACTCCCCATTTCTGATCTTACCCATTCTCTTTATTTTCTGCAATTTACTTTTATGAGCAATTCCCCCATTCCCATTTACAATTCTGCTATTTACTTTCAGTCATTTACTTTCTCGCCATTTTAATTTATGCAATTATCAACTCTATTCATGGATTCGCTCAACTAGATCATTCCTCTAATTAAAGTTGCTTGATCAATCAATCCCTGTGGGATTCGACCTCACTCTATTGTGAGTTTTTACTTGACGACAAATTCGGTACACTTGCCGAATGGGAATTTGTTGAGAGACAAGTTTTACCCTGATCACTAAGTCAACCCAAAATTTTGAAATTTTTGAGCAAATTAAGGAAAAGATATATTTTTTATTTTTAAATTTTTAATGATGAGTGAGAAAAACACAATTATGACCCAAGACATGAAAATTTTGGATCAAAACACATTATGCATGCAAGAACACTATGAATGTCAAGATGAACACCAAGAACACTTTGAAGATCATGATGAACATCAAGAATATATATTTGAAAAATTTTTTGATGCAAAGAAAACATGTAAGACACCAAACTTAGAAATCTTTAATGCTTAGACACTATGAATGCAAAAATGCACATGAAAAACAATAAAAGACACAAACAAGAAACATCAAGATCAAACAAGAAGACTTACCAAGAACAACTTGAAGATCATGAAGAACACTATGAATGCATGAATTTTCGAAAAATGCAAGAACAAGATGAATATGCAATTGACACCAAACTTAAAACATGATACAAGACTCAAACAAGAAATACAAAATATTTTTGATCTTTTTTTTTCGATTTTATAAATTTTTTTTGGATTTTATTTTATATTTTTCGAAAAACATATAGGAAAAAGAGAATAAGAAATTCAAAATTTTTAAGAAGAATTCTAGAAATCTTTCAATGTTAGCCTAAAGCTCCAATCCAAGGGTTGGACATGGCTTAATAGCCAGCCAGCTTTAGGATGGCATTACATGCATTGAGGTGATTAGTTGAAGTCTCATTCCAAAAGGATTTGGATTTGGCTTTACAGCCAGCTAGGCTTCAACATGTTACATGAAACACTAGAATTCATTCTTAAAAAATTAGAATAATTTTCGAAAATAGATGAGAAATTTTGAAAAATATTTTTTTTGAAAACATTTCGAAAAGAAAATAAAAAGAAAATTACCTAATCTGAGCAACAAGATGAACCGCCAATTGTCCAAACTCGAACAATCCCTGGCAACGGCGCCAAAAACTTAGTGCACGAAATTGTGATCTCTAATAATGGCATTCAACTTGGTATGCGCGTTTATAACTCAACACTTTCTTCACAACCTCGCACAACTAACCAGCAAGTGCACTGGGTCGTCCAAGTAATAAACCTTACGTGAGTAAGGGTCGATCCCACGGACATTGTTGGTATGAAGCAAGCTATGGTCATCTTGTAAATCTCAGTTAGGCGGATAATAAGTGGTTATGGAGTTTTCGAATAATAATAATAAATAAACAGAAAATAAAGATAGAAATACTTATGTAAATTTTTTATGGGAATTTCAGATAGGCATACGAAGATGCTGTGCTCCTTATGAATCTCTGCTTTCCTACTACCTTCATCCAATCCTTCTTACTCCTTTCCATGGAAAGCTGTATGTAGGGCATCACCATTATCAATGGCAACATCCCATCCTCTCAGTGAAAATGGTCCAAATGCTCTGTCACAGCACAGCTAATCATCTGTCGATTCCTCATGCCGGAATAGAATCCATTGATTCTTTTATGTTTGTCATCACGCCCAACAATCGCGAGTTTGAACCTCGTCACAGTCATTCAATCCTTGAATCCTACTCGGAATACCACAGACAAGGTTTAGACTTTCCGGATTCTCATGAATGCCGCCATCAATTCTAGCTTACCACGAAGATTCTGATTAAGGAATCCAAGAGATATGCGCCCGGTCTAAGGTAGAACGGAAGTGGTTGTCAGTCACGCGTTCATAGGTGAGAATGATGATGAGTGTCACGGATCATCACATTCATCATGTTGAAGTGCAACGAATATCTTAGAACAGGAATAAACAGAATTGAATAGAAAATAGTAGTAATTGCATTAAAACTTGAGGTACAGCAGAGCTCCACACCCTTAATCTATGGTGTGTAGAAACTCCACCGTTGAAAATACATAAGTGATGGTGGTCCAGGCATGGCCGAATGGCCAGCCCCCATGAATTATCAATAGTCTCCTAAGATGAATAATGGAATAAAACCGAGACCAAAGATGTCTAATACAATAGTAAAATGTCCTATTTATACTAGACTAGCTACTAGGGTTTACAGAAGTAAGTAATTGATGCAGAAATCCACTTCTGGGGCCCACTTGGTGTGTGCTTGGGCTGATCCTGAGCTTTACACATGCAGAGGATTCTTTTGGAGTTGAACGCCAAGTTGCACAACGTGTTTCTGGCGTTCAACTCTGGTTCGTGACGTGTTTCTGGCGTTTGACTCTAGAATACAACATGGAACTGGCGTTGAGCGCCAGTTTACATCATCTAATCTTGAATAAAGTATAGACTATTATATATTTCTGGAAAGCTCTGGATGTCTACTTTCTAACGCCATTGAGAGCGCGCCATTTGGAGTTCTGTATCTCCAGAAAATTCATTTCAAGTGCAGGGAGGTCAGAATCCAACAGCATCAGCAGTCCTTTGTCAGCCTTTTATCAGAGTTTTGCTCAGGTCCCTCAATTTCAGCCAAAAAGTATCTGAAATCATAGAAAAACACACAAACTCATAGTAAAGTTCAGAAATGTGAATTTAACATAAAAACTAATGAAAACATCCCTAAAAGTAGCTAGATCCTACTAAAAACTACCTAAAAACAATGCCAAAAAGTGTATAAATTATCCACTCATCAAAGTTCTTCCCCACCTCGGGTTCCCCCGAGTTCGATGGTGTGGATTTCTTCTCCTTTGCCTCTGAATTTCAGACTTTCATTGTAACAGCGGTGCACTATCCTCTGGTTTCCTTTTATCGTAGCGATCCCTTCTGTAGTTGGGAACTTCATGCATAGATGTGGAGTCGAGACTACTGCAGTGAGCTGATTTAGGGTTGTCTGACCTATTAGGGCATTGTAAGCTGAACTCACGTCGACCACGATGTAGTCTATGTTGAGTGTCTTCGACCAATTTCCTTTTGCAAAGGTTGTGTGTAGTGAGATGTATCCAAGTGGTTGGATTAGAGTGTCTCCTAGTCCAAATAAGTTGTTCGGATACGCTCTGAGTTCTTTTTCCTCTAGGCCGAGTTTGTCGAAGGCGGTTTTAAACAAGATATCAGCCGAGCATTCTTGGTCCACTAATGTGCGGTGGAGATTAGCATTGGCCAATACGATAGTGATGACCATGGGATCGTCGTGTCTCGAGATGATGCCAGCCACATCCTCTTTAGTAAAAGTAATAGTAGGGAGGTCGAGTGCTCCTTCTCCTCCCTCGACGTGATATACTTCCTTAAGGTGCCTTTTGCGAGATGATTTGGAGATTTCTCCTCCCGCAAATCCACCATGTATCATGTGGACATGTCTCTCCGGGGTGCGAGGTGGTCGTTCAGTTCGTCCGACCTCTTAGTCCCTTCTTCTTTTTCAAGGATCTTCTGTCTTGCTGGCTAAGTACCGATCTAGTCTCCCTTCTCTTACAAATTTTTTTATGACATTCTTCAAGTCGAAGCACTCGTTGGTGGGATATCCATAGATTCGATGATATTCACAGTATTCCGTCCGATTTCCTCCTCCCTTTTTGCTTTTAAGTGGGCGAGGTGGTGGGATCTTCTCAGTGTGGCATACTTCTCTCGGTAAACTTCCACAAGAGACACCCGGAGATGGGTGTAATTGTAGTATTTCTTAATCTTCTCTCCATACTGATCTTCTTTTTTCTTGGACTCTTTATCCTTATCTTGGGAGGAGTAAAAGGATCCGGATTTTGAGGTCTCTCTTAGTCGAGAGATTTCCTCCATGTTGTTGTACTTCTCTACTCGTTCTGGTACTTCATTCAGAGATGTGGAATGTTTTTTTGATATGGAGTGACTAAAAGGTCCCTCTCATAGGCCATTGATGAGACCCATAATGGCTGCTTTAGTTGGCAGACTTTGTATGTCCAGACATGCTTTGTTGAATCTTTCTATGTAGTTGCGAAGACTTTCCCGATCTCCTTGCTTGATCCCTAATAGACTAGGGGCATGCTTGGTTTTGTCCTTCTGAATGGAGAATCTGGCAAGAAACTTTTCAGCTAAGTCGTCAAAGCTTGCGATGGACCTCGGGGGCAGATTGTCAAACCATTTAATTTCTGTTTTTGTTAAGGTAGTTGGGAAGGCCTTGCACCGAATTGTATCAGATGCATCGGTAAGATACATTCTGCTTCTGAAATTACTGAGATAATAGCTTGGATCTGATGTGCCATCGTATGGAGTCATGTCGAGAGCTTTGAAGTCCTTTCGGATTTTGGCTTTCATAATCTCTTTGGTGAATGGGTCTTGATCTTTGTGGGGGTTATCTTCATGACTGGATCGAGTAGTCTTGGTTTTTAAATCGGTTTCAAGTTTTAAGAGTTTGTCCTCTAACTCCTTACGCCGCCTAGTTTCCCTTTGAAGGTCCTTCTTGGCTTCTCGTTAGTGCGCAGCCTCCTTTTCAAGTTGTTTGAGTCGATCTTGTTGAGCTTGAAGTGCCTCCAAGATTTGTGTGTTTGGTGAGTTCTTGTCTCCGTTTGGTTGAGACGTTTCCTTTGGTGTAGTGTCCGTGTCCTTTTGTGGCATTCTATTTTCTAGATCTGAGTTGTGGTCATTGTCAAGGTTGTTCTCCATGATGATGCGATGACTTCCAGGTTCCCCGGCAACGGCACCAATGTTCCAAGGGTTGTAACAACCTAGTTTTTCGAGTACACGAGATCTTTTCTGAAAGTACTGATTTCTCCGGAAGATCAGTAACGGAAGAACCACTGCTATATCATCAAGCATCTCAATCTTCATTATCATTATGTTATCTTTAACTCAGGACCTTAGTGGAGATAAGCACGACAACGCAATTGCGAAGAACCTAGTTTTTGAACCGTATCGGTTAGGACTTTTGATTCTAGTTTTCGTAAATAGTCTCAGTTTGACGAACTAGACTCGATTCATGAGAGAAGAGAGATAATAGGATAATATTATCACTATATTAGTATTAGAAGCTTCATAAATGATATTATAAGGTTACTTGGTCTGTTTTAGTTAAAAACAAAAAATCGGGGTTTAACCGGGTTCACAGTTTACTGGTGCAGCTTAGTACCAACACTCTCCGATGACTTTAGCAATGCTAAGGCCTCATTATATATGTTTTATTCTCGTAATAAATATGTTAATAGTGTCATTTATACTAGTAGCTCAAAAAATAATTTTTAGAGATGTTTTTACAAGTGTTTTGATACACCTAGTTTTAGCAGTTATACACCAGAGATATTTTAATATTATTTTAATTCACCTCCAAGCCAACCAATCACCACTCACCTTACACCCCCAAAACCTCCAAGGCTGTCTCATTTCTTCATTTTGGCCAAAAATAACAAGAGAGAAAAGAGAGAAACTTTCATGAACACGTAATCTTCAAAGCTTGATTTCCTCTGAACTAAAACTCAAATCAAAATTCTGATTTCACCAAAATGATACTCTCTTCTTCCTCTACATAACCATATAACATATCAAGGCTGGAAATAAGATAAGATGGCTGTCTCCCTCCCTTTTCAATTCGGTTTTCAAGGAAAACCATGCAAAATATGTGTTTTCTTGATGTTCTTCCTTAGGAATCATGCTTAACTTGACTTGAGGGCCAAGAAACGTTAATTTACAGCAACTCTAAGGTGAGAAATCCCTTCCTAACATGCTAAGTAAGATTTGGTCAGTTGAGAGTTTTTGGATTTAAAGTTGTTCTTCATGTGATTTAGGAGGAAAAAGTGCTTAAGGACCACCTAAGGACATAACTGAATTAGGAGCAGCAAAACCAGGTAGGGTTTGACGAAATTAATCTTGATTGATTGTGTTTGAGTTATGTGATTATGATATGGTTTGGCTGTGCTTGAAATTAATGGTTTATATGAGTGATTCTTGTTGAAATTTTGGTGAAAATTTGATGAAATTTGATGATATTCAAGCTATGAATGCATGTTCTTGTGGCCGCTGGAATTTCAAAACCTAGACCTTAAATTGGGGTTCAACTTGTGTTAAATTCGTTTGGAAAAGATGGGGTTTTAGTGGCTGCTAATTTATTATGAATTATGGTAAAAATCGGTTGCTGAAAAGGTTAAAAAATGGGTAAAAACAGAGATAGGATCTGAAAAATTTACGAAGAATACGAAGAACACTTTGAGTGTGATGAAGAACATGGAAGAACAAGTTTTAGATCTTAAAAAGGGCAACGAAGTAAAATTTTTGGTGTTTGGGGGGTTATTTGGTAATTTTTAAAAGTTAGGGTGGTTAAAGTAGAAATATTAAAAGTTTCTGAGGTAAAAAGTCAATTTTAAAGGTTAAAAGGTAAAGGCAAGGTAATTTTCAAAAATTTAATGATAAAATAACAAATAATAATAAAATATTAAATAATAATATTTAATTAAAAATAATATTTTACAAAAAATAATAAAATAATGCGAAAAAGGTAGTTTTCTGTAAAAGCTTTAGAAAGGCAACTTTAAGCTCAGAATCTCATAATTACCTTTATAAAACACTTAAGGAGTGGTAATAACTTGTTAGTGAGGCAAAGATAAAGGAAAGATAAGAAGTTAAAGAAAAGATAAAAAACAAAGAAAATTTTGTACAGTTTTAATGACAGAATCAAACAGAGATTAGCGAACGAAGTAGGGCAACATAGTTAGTATTTGTGTTACGCCTAAGGTTAGGTATTATATGAAAAGTTAAACTGTTTCAGTATAGACTTAATGAACATATACTTGGGACAAGCTAACTATTCATACCGAAATTTACATAAGCTTTAAATACATACGTTAAGCAGAGAAAAGAGTAACTAGAGTAGAGTAAAGAGATCAAGAGATATTTGTTTATTTGTTGAATTACGGCAACTCCAGATATACTTGTATGATCATCTGCTGCATTGAGGCAGTCAGATAGATAGTGGTGCGACCACTGAGAATGCTTTCCTGTGGTACAGATCCATATTTTAATTTTGTAAGGCAGAGGGGTTATTTCCTTCTACAGAAGTATCGTGACCACCTGTTCTATTTCTGTAGTGGCAGAGGGCTTATTTCTGGTATACAGAAGGAGTGTCAGCATACATCCCTGCAGTGGCAGATGTGTTATTTCCTGCATGCAGTAGACCCTGTGGTGGCATAGTGGTTATTTCCTGTACACAGGGGTATAGCCAACTGGAAAGCCATACCCGTTTCATCTGCTTCGGGTTACGTCGGGAGCCGGTAGAAACTGACAGATGAGCTCATTACCTGCGCTAGGGCTAGACATGCATCATACTTGGCTGTGTATTTCCTCTGTTATGATTGTTGTATGAATGTATGCTTTTCCTTGTTTGTATTCTATTCTCTGTGTCTGTGTTGTATTTTTTTGTATTCTTCTGTTTGTGTTCTGTTTTCTATATTCTCTATTTCCTCTATTTATCTTCATCTTCTGTTTACTGCTTTCTGTATTCTGCTATTTGCCTTATAAACAACACGGAATTAATGAACTTAACTAATAACCCCGACCCTACTAAGAACTCCCCAGTTCTTACCTCTTTTCTCTCCCTTCCCCCTTCAGATGGAAGCATGAGTACCCTTCCATAGCGCACTGATGACCGTTCGCAAAAAGGATTCCACTCTAGGTAGTTTTTTGAGTCTTGGGTGAATCTCGTGCTCTGTTTATATCTTTATACTGTGAGACTAGCCAATGCCTGCACCCCATTTGTACGTGAACTTTAACCTAAATCCTGTGCACGAGACTCCTGTTGTGTGGCTACTTGATGAGGTACCGGAGAGACGTCATATGGCAATGTCTGATTGTGCAGAGGAGTAACAGATGATGTTCTACCTTTTGATGACGTTCCACCTGACTTGAGTTTTGAAGACTTAGAACATACTTTTCCCCACTTTAGTATTTTAGAGGGACTAGGTGAGTATAGAGTCTAGGCTAGCCTGGGTGCCAGCTTATGGACTTTTTGAACAGGTCAGGGCCTAGGATCTCGTATGTATATATATGTATATAGTTATTATCTAGCAATATCTAGAGGTGTTCTAACTAAAAGTCTATACCTAAATAAAAGCTGGATCACTAAATGTTATTAACTACTTGTGATGTATTAATGTGTGGTTGTTTATAACTGTTTTATCTATTATCAGTTGTGGAATGATTATGAATGATTCCGTCTATTAATGTAGACATTTTAAAAAAAATACCTCGCAAATTAACTTCGTTTTTAACAACGAATCAGGCTCATATGATAAATAATAGATAATAATTAGGAAGACAAATTGGTAGTGCTCAGTTTCCGATATGATCTAGACATATTGAAAATTGGGTCGTTACAATTTGGTATCAGAGCAGTTCATTCCCAATAGGGCCTGGGGAGTGGACTCACTATGCTTCATTGCATACTCTATTTGTATTTCTCATGCCGTTAGGGTATCTTTAAGATACATTTGGCATGAATGTCTATAAGCGCTCATTTTGTGAATGTTCGTGCTTAACTTGAGATATTAAGATTGATCACCTTAATATTGATTATTTGGTACGGATAAAACCTCAATGACTGTGAATAGGCATGGTTAAATCGAGCTCCAAATGACAAATCGATGTGAGCCACAGCTATCTACATTGCTGTTATGATCTCCATGGCTATGACTATGTGAAATTTGGGTGCTGTAAGGAATGGACCGATCTCTTCGTCAGGATTGCTTCAAGGAAATAGATCACTTGAAGATGGATTCTTGCACGTGGCTGAAATTTTGAGGGCAAAATTTTCTTTTAGGAGGGTAGAATGTAACAACCTAGTTTTTCGAGTACACGAGATCTTTTATGAAAGCACTGATTTCTCTGGAAGATCAGTAACGGGAGAACCACTGCTATATCATCAAGCATCTCAATCTTTATTATCATTATGTTATCCTTAACTCAGGACCTTAGTGGAGATAAGCCCGACTATGCAATTGCAAAGAACCTAGTTTTTGAACCGTATCGGTTAGGAGTTTCGATTCTACTTTTCGTAAATAGTCTCAGTTTGATGAACTGGACTCAATTCGTGAGAGAAGAGAGATAATAGGATAATATTATCATTATATTAGTATTAGAAGATTCATAAATGATATTATAAGGTTACTTGGTCTGTTTTAGTTAAAAACAAAAAATCGGTTTAACCGGGTTCACAGTTTACTGGTGCAGCTTAGCACCAGCACTCTCCGATGACTTTAGCAATGCTAAGGCCTCATTATACATGTTTTATTCTCATAATAAATATGTTACTAGTGTCATTTATTCTAGTAGCTTAGAAAATAATTTTTAGAGATGTTTTTACAAGAGTTCTGATAGACTTAGTTTTAGCTGTTATACACCAAAGATATTTGAATATTATTTTAATCCACCTCCAAGCCAACCAATCACCACTCACCTTAAACCCCCAAAACCTCCAAGGCTGTCTCATTTCTTCATTTTGGCCAAAAATAACAAGAGAGAAAAGAGAGAAACTTTCATGAACACTTAATATTCAAAGCTTGATTTCCTCTGAACTAAAACTCAAATCAAAATTCTGATTTCACCAAAATGATCCTCTCTTCTTCCTCTACATAACCGTATAACATATCAAGGCTGGAAATAAGGTGAGATGGCTGTCTCCCTCCCTCTTCAATTTGGTTTTCAAGGAAAACCATGCAAAACATGTGTTTTTTTTATGTTCTTCCTGAGGAATCATCTTTAACTTGACTTGAGGGCCAAGAAACGTTAATCTCTAGCAACTATAAGGTGAAAAATCCCTTCCTAACATGCTGAGTAAGATTTGGTCAGTTGAGAGTTTTTTGATTTAAAGTTGTTCTTGATGTGATTTAGGAGGAAAAAGTGCTTATGGACCACCTAAGGTCATAACCGAATTAGGAGCAGCAAAACCAGGTAGGGTTTGACGAAATTAATATTGATTGATTGTGTTTGATTTGTGTGATTATGATATGGTTTGGATGTGCTTTAAATTGATGGTTTATATGAGTGATTCTTGTTGAAATTTTGGTGAAAATGTGATGAAATTTGATGATATTCAAGCTATGAATGCATGTTCTTGTGGCTGCTGGAATTTTGAACCCTAGACCTTAAATTGGGGTTCAATTTATGTTAAAATCTTGTGGAAAAGATGGGGTTTTATTATGAATTATGGTAAAAATCGGTTGCTGGAAAGATTGAAAAACGGGTAAAAACAGAGATAGGATCTGAAAAATTTACGAAGAACATGAAGAACACTTTGAGAATGATGAAGAACATGGAAGAACAGGTTTTAGATCTTAGAAAGGGCAAGGAAGTAAAATTTTTGGTGTTTGGGGGGTTATTTGGTAATTTCTGAAAGTTAGGGTGGTTAAAGTAGAAATATTAAAAGTTACCAGGGTAAAAAGTTAATTTTAAAGGTTAAAAGGTAAAGACAAGGTAATTTTCGAAAATTTAATGATAAAATAATAAAATAATGCGGAAAATGCAGTTTTCTGTAAAAGCTTTAGAAAGACAACTTTATGCTCATAATCTCATAATTACCTTCATAAAATACTTAGGGAGTGGTAATAACATGTTAGTGAGGCAAAGATAAAGGAAAGATAAGAAGTTAAAGAAAAGATAAAAAGCAAAGAAAATTCTGTAAAGTTTTAATGACAGAATCAAATAGAGATTAGCAAACGAACTAGGGCAACATAGTTAGTATTTGAGTTGCGCCTAAGGTTAGGTATTATATGAAAAGTTAAACTGTTTCAATATAGACTTAATGAACCAATACTTGGGATATGCTAACTATTCATACCGAAATTTACAAAAGGTTTAAATACATCCATTAAGTAGAGAAAAGAGTAACCAGAGTAGAGTAAAGAGATCAAGAGATATTTGTTTATTTGTTGTGTTATGGCAACTCTAGATATACTTGTATGATCATCTGCTGCATTGAGGCAGTCAGATAGATAGTGGTGCGACCACTGAGAACGCTTTCCTGCGGTACAGATCCATATTTTAACTTTGTAAGGCAAAGAGGTTATTTCCTGCTACAGAAGTACCATGACCACTTGTTCCATTTCTGTAGTGGCAGAGGGGTTGTTTCCTGTATACAGAAGGTATGTCGGCATACATCTCTGCAGTGGAAGATGTGTTATTTCCTGCGTGCAGTGGACCTTGTGGTGGCAGAAGGGTTATTTTCTGTACACAGGGGTATAGCCAACTAGAAAGCCATACCCGTTTCAGCTGCTTCGGGTTATGTCGGGAGCGGGTAGAAACTGACAGATGAGCTCATTACCTGCGCTAGGGCTAGACATGCATCATACTTGGCTGTGCATTTCCTCTGTTATGATTGTTGTATGAATGTATACTTTTCCTTGTTTGTATTCTATTCTCTGTGTCTGTGTTGTATTTTTTTGTATTCTTCTGTTTGTGTTCTATTTTCTATATTCTCTATTTCCTCTATTTATCTTCATCTTCTATTTACTGTTTTATGTATTCTGCTATTTGCCTGATAAACAACACGTAATTAATGAACTTAACTAATAACACGGGCTCTACTAAGAACTCCCCAGTTCTTACCCCTTCTCTCTCGCTTCCCCCTTCAGATGGAAGCATGAGTATCCTTCTGTAGCTCACTGATAACCGTTCACAAAAAGGATTCCGCTCTAGGTAGTCTTTTAAGCCTAGGGTGCATCTCGTGCTCTGTTTATATGTATATACTGTGAGACCAGCCAATGTCTGCACCCCATTTGTACACGAACTTTAACTTAAATCCTCTGTACGAGACTCCTGTTGTGTGGCTACTCGATGAGGTACCAGAGAGACGTCATATGGTAATTTCTAATCAAGCAAAGGAGTAACAGATGATGTTCTACCTTTTGATGACGTTCCACCTGACTTGAGTTTTGAAGACTTAGAATGTACTTTCCCTTGCTTTAGTATTTTAGAGGGACTAGGTGAGTATAGAGTCTAGGCTAGCCTGGGTGCCAGCTTAGGGACTTCCTGAACAGGTCAGGGACTAGGATGTTGTATGTATATATATGTATGTAGTTATTATCTTGCTATATTTAGAGGTGTTCTAACTAAAAGTCTATACCTAAATAAAAGCTGGATTACTTAATGTTATTAACTGCTTGTGATGTATTTATGTGTGGTTCTTTATAACTATTTTATCTGTTATCAGTTGTGGAATGATTATGAATGATTCCGTCTATTAATCCAGACGTTTTAAAAAAAAAAATAACTCGCAAATTAACTATGTTTTTAACAACGAATCAGGCTCATATGATAAATAATAGATAATAATTAGGAAGACAAATTGGTAGCGCTCAGTTTCTGATATGATCTAGACATTTTGAAAATTGGGTCATTACAAGGGTAACCTAAAACTATAGGTCGATCTCGGACGAGATCTTCTGTACTGGTCGGAGCTGTTATATCTGACTGGATGATGGTGGCAGGAGCCGCTGAGTTTGACTTGTTGGACTTGGTGGTGGTACTGATCCTTCATCACCGGAGGGTGGGGGTACCTGCAAGGGACTCCAATGCTTAAGCTAGCAAGGGTATTAAGCAGGTTTTTAGTAGAATCAGAGTCTGAGTTATACCTGGGTGCTCCAGTGTATTTATAATAGTGTGGAGTGACCTTTCTGGAGATAAGATAGTTATCTTATCTTGTCTTTGAGTGAAGTTATCTTATCTTTAAGGGGAACCGCCTTATCTTTCTTTGGGCTTTGCCGCCTTTAGATTTGGGCTGTGTCCCTTTGTTTGGGCCTGCTTGGGCCTCTTATGGCAATTTGGCCGAGCTCTTTGTGAAGAGGTCGGGTGATCCTGACTTGAAGTGGTCGGTCGACTTTTTCTCGATCAGCCCGGGTTATACAGCTCGACCCAGGGCATGAACACTCGGGAACAGAATACTCGAGCTGATGCACTTTCAAACCTAGCCAGCACCAAACCAAGGGGAAATAATAGAAGCCTCATCCAAGAAATACTACAAAGCCCATCGATATTGGAGGAAGAAAAGATCCTAACTATATCAGGTTAGGATCAAGGGTGGATGACCCCTATAATCAACTACTTCAAGTCAAAGACACTCCCTACAGATAAAAAGGAGGTAAAGAGGCTAAAACGAGAAGCACAATACTACACCATAATGGGCAACATCTTATATAGGATAGTGATGAGCAGATAATTTATATGCTTTTTGGCATTATTTTTAGGAAGTTTTTAGTAGGATCTAGCTACTTTTAGGGGTGTTCTTATTAGTTTTTATGCAAAATTCTCATTTCTGGACTTTACTATGAGTTTGTGTGTTTTTCTATGATTTCAGGTATTTTCTAGCTGAAATTGAGGGACCTGAGCAAAAATCTGATAGGAGGCTGACAAAGGACTGCTGATGTTGTTGGATTCTGACCTCCCTGCACTCGAAAAGAATTTTCTGGAGCTACGAAACTCCAAATGGCACTCTCTCAATTACGTTGGAAAGTAGACATCCAGGGATTTCCAGCAATATATAATAATCTATACTTTATTTGAGTTTAGATGACGCAAACTGGCGTTCAACGCCAGTTCCATGCTGCATTCTAGAGTAAAACGCCAGAAACACATCACAAACCAGAGTTAAACGCCAAAAACACATTACAACTTGGCGTTTAACCCCAAGATAAGCCTCTACACGTGCAAAGCTCAAGCTCAGCCCCAGCACACACCAAAGTGGGCCTCGGAAGTAGATTTCTGCACTTATACTTATTGTATTAGACGTCCTTGGATGGATCTTTAATCAGTGTATGCGATTTTAGACCTTCATGGGGGCTGGCCATTCGGCCATGCCTGGACCATCACTTATGTATTTTCAACGGTGGAGTTTCTACACACCATAGATTAAGGTGTGGAGCTCTGCTGTTCCTCGAGTATTAATGCAATTACTGTTATTCTTCTATTCAATTCAGTTTATTCTTATTCTAAGATATTCGCTGCACTTCAACATGATGAATATGATGATCCGTGACACTCATCATCATTCTCACATATGAATGCGTGCCTGAGAACTACTTCCGTTCTACCTTAGATTGAGCGCGTATCTCATAGATTCCTTAATCAGAATCTTTGTGGTATAAGCTAGAATTATTGGTGGCCATTCCTAAGATCCGGAAAGTCTAAACCTTGTCTGTGGTATTCCGAGTAGGATCTGAGATGGGATACTGTGAAGAGCTTCAAACTCGCGAGTGTTGGGCATAGTGACAAACGTAAAAGGATCAATGGATCCTATTCTAACATGATTGAGAACCGAAAGATGATTAGCCGTGCGATGACAGCGCATTTGGACCATTTTCACTGAGGGGACGGGAGGTAGCCATTGACTCTGGTGAAACCCGAACATACAGCTTGCCATGGAAAGGAGTAAGAATGATTGGATGAAAGCAGTAAGAAAGTAGAGATTCAGAAAGAACACAGTATCTTCATGCGCTTATCTGAAATTCCCACCAATGAATTACATAAGTATCTCTATCTCTGTTTTATACTTTATTTATCGTTATATTCGAAAACCATTATAACCATTTGAATCTGCCTAACTGAGATTTACAAGATGACCATAGCTTGCTTCATACCAACAATCTCCGTGGGATCGACCCTTACTCACGTAAGGTTTATTACATGGATGACCCAGTGCACTTGCTGGTTAGTTGTGCGAAGTTGTGACAAACTGTGATTCACATTTGAGAGCTCCAAGTCTTTGGCGCCATTGTTGATGATCACAATTTCGTGCACCAGATAGGAATCTCAACACCCCTCCTGAAATTCATACCGACTTCTAATACAAGGGAAGTCCTCGAAGAAGTTCACAGCGGCATATGTGGCAACTACCTGGGGGCACAAGTTGTTTCCAAAAAGGTACTTCGGGCAGGGTTCTTCTGACCAACTCTGCAAAAAGAGGCAACCGAGTTCGTCAAGAGATGTCCACCATGTCAAAAGCATGCTAACTTCCACATCGCCCCGTTAGAGGAGCTCATCAGTGTAACGTCACCTTGGCCCTTCGCAAAATGGGGACTCGACCTCCTCGGACCCTTTTCTCAAGAATCGAGGCAAGTCAGGTTCCCCATTATAGGGGTAGACTATTTCACAAAATGGATTGAGGCAGAGCCCCTAGCTAATGCCACTGCCCAAAAAAGTCGGAAATTCTTGTACAGAAACATTATCACAAGATTTGGGGTTCCTTACTCCAATACAACAGACAACGACACTCAATTTACTGACACAGGTTTCAGGAAATTAATAGCCGACTTAAAAATAAAGCACAAGTTCACATCCGTAGAACACCCACAAGTTAACGGACTGGCAGAAGCTACCAACAAAGTCATACTAGCTGGGTTAAAATGGGACTACAGGACGCAAAGGGAGCTAGGGCTGGAGAGCTCCCACAAGTCCTATGGCCATATCGGACAACTCCACACTCCACCACAGGAGAATTACCCTTCTGATTGGCTTATGGAATGGAGGCAATGATCCCAGTGGAGGTCGAGGAAGGGTCCCTGAGAATGATCCTCTACAATGAAGAAGCCAACTCCCAAATCCAAAGGGAAGAACTTTACCTACTTCTAGAAGTCCGAGAAAGAGCTCGGATTAGAGAGGAAGCGTTAAAGCGTCTAATGGCCTCAAGATACAATCGAAAAGTAGTCCAAAAAAGTTTTATTAACAACGATCTCATCCTAATCCGAAATGATATCAGAGCAGGTCGATCAGGAGAAGGAAAGCTAGCAGCTAATTAGAAAGGACCTTACCGAGTTGTAGAAGTACTGGAAAAAGTGGTTGTCAATTACGCGTTCAAAAGTGAGAATGGTGATGAGTGTCACATAATCATCACATTCATCATATTCTTGGGTGCGAATGGATATCTTAGAATAAGAATAGGCATGAATTGAATAGAAAATAGTAGTACTTTGCCTTAATACTCGAGGAACAGCAGAGCTCCACACCTTAATCTATGGTGTGTAGAAACTCCACCGTTGAAAATACATGAGTGATGAAGGTCTAGGCATGGCCGTGAGGCCAGCCCCCAATGTCTAAGATCACATAATTTGATCAAAGATAGATACCAAGATCCCCCAGGTTTCTAATACAGTAGTAAAAAGTCTTATTTATGATGAAACTAGCCACTAGGGTTTACAGAATTGAATAAATGGTGTAGAAATCCACTTTTGGGGCCCACTTGGTGTGTGCTTGGGTTGAGCATTGAGCTTTACACGTGTAGAGGCTTCTCTTGGAGTTAAATGCCAGATTTTATGCCAGTTTGCGTCATCAAAACTCAAGAAAAGTATGGACTATTATATATTGCTGAAAAGCTCTGGATGTCTACTTTCCAACGCAATTGAGAGTGCACCATTTGGATTTCTGTAACTCCTGAAAATCCACTTCGACTGCAGGGAGGTCAGAATCCAACAGCATCTACAGTCCTTTTTCAGCCTCTGAATCAGATTTGTGCTCGTGTCTCTCCATTTCAGCCAGAAAATATCTGAAATCATAGAAAAATACACAAACTCATAGTAAAGTCCAGAAATATGAATTTTGCATAAAAACTAATAAAAACATCCCAAAAAGTAGCTAGATCCTACTAAAAACTACCTAAAAACAATGCCAAAAAGCGTATAAATTATCCGCTCATCACAACACCAAACTTAAATTGTTGCTTGTCCCCAAGCAACTGAAAATCAAATAGGATAAAAAGAAGAGAATATACTATAAATCCCAAAATATCAATGAAGCTTAGTTCTAATTAGATGAGCAGGACTTGTAGCTTTTTGCTTCTGAACAGTTTTGGAATCTCACTTTTTTCTTTGAAGTTTAGAATGATGGCATCTATAGGAACTCAGAATTTAGATAGTGTTATTGATTCTCCTATTTCAGTATGTTTATTTTTGAACACAGCTACTTTATGAGTCTTGACCGTGGCCCTAAGCGCTTTGTTTTCCAATATTACCACCTGATACATAAATGCCACAGACACATAACTGGGTGAATCTTTTCAGATTGTGACTTAGCTTTGCTAAAGTCCCCAATTAGAGGTGTCCAGAGTTCTTAAGCACACTCTTTTTGCTTTGGATCACGACTTTAACCACTCAGTCTCAAGCTTTTCACTTGGACCTTCATGACACAAGCACATGGTTAGGGACAACTTGATTTAGCCGCTTAGGCCTGGATTTTATTCCTTTAGGCCCTCCTATCCATTAATGCTAAAAGCCTTGGACCCTTTTTACCCTTGACTTTTGGTTTAAAGGGCTATTGGCTTTTTCTGCTTGCTTTTTCTTTTTCTTTTCTCCTTTTTTTCCGCCATTTTTTTTCGCTAATCTCTTTTTTTCACTGCTTTTTCTTGCTTCAAGAATCAATTTTTATGATTTTTTTAGATTATCAATAACATTTCTCTTTTTTCCTTATTCTTTCAAGAGCCAACAATTTTAACATTCATAAATAACAAGATAAAAAATATGCAATGTTGAAGCATTCATTCAGAAAAAAAAAAGTATTGTCACCACATCAATATAATTAAACTAATTTCAAGGACACATTTCGAAACTCATGTACTTCTTGTTCTTTTGTTTTTAAAACATTTTTTATTTAAGAGAGGTGAAGGATTCATGGAATTATTCATAGCTTTAAGACATAGACACTAGACACTAATGATCATGTAGTGAAGGCACAAACATAGATAGAACATACCGCATAAAGCCAAAACACAAAAAAATAAATAGACAAGGAGATTAAGGAATGAGTCCACCTTAGTGAGGGTGGCGTCTTCCTCCTCTTGAAGAACCAATGGTGCTCTTGAGCTCCTTTATGTCTCTTCCTTGCCTTTGTTGCTCCTCCCTCATAGCTCTTTGATCTTCTCTAATCTCATGGAGAATGATGGAGTGCTCTTGGTGTTCCACCCTTAATTGGTCCATGTTGTAACTTAAGATTTCCAAAGAAGTGTCGAGTTGCTCCCAATAATTGTGTGGAGGAAATTGTATCCCTTGAGGCATCTCAGGGATTTCCTGATGAGGGAATTCCTCATGCTCTTGTTGAGTGCCATGAATGGGCTCTCTAGTTTGCTCCATCCTCTTCTTAGTGATGGGCTTGTCCTCTTCAATGAGGATGTCTCCCTCTATGACAATCCTAGCTGAATAGCAAAGGTGACATATGAGATGAGGAAAGGCTAATCTTGCCAAAGGTGAGGGCTTGTCAGCCACCTTCTAGAGTTCTAGAGGTATGATTTCATGAACTTCTACTTCCTCTCCAATCATGATACTATGGATCATGATGGCCCGATCCACAGTTACCTCATATCGGTTGCTAGTGGGAATGATAGAGCGTTGGATGAACTCCAACCATCCTCTAGCCACAGGCTTAAGATCCGGTCTTCTCAATTGAACTGGGTTGCCTATTGAGTCTCTTTTCCATTAAGCTCCTTCTACACATATATCCATGAGGACTTGGTCTAACCTTTGATCAAAGTTGACCTTTCTGGTGTAGGGGCGTGCGTTTTCTTCCATCATTGGCAAGTTGAACGCTAGCCTCACATTTTCTGGACTGAAATCTAAGTATTTCCCCCGAACCATTGTAAGCCAATTCTTTGGGTTTGGGTTCATACCTTGATCATGGTTCCTTGTGATCCATGCGTTTGCATAGAACTCTGGAACCATTAAGATTTCGACTTATTGAATAGGGTTGGCAAGGACTTCCTAACCTCTTTTTCGGATCTCTTGTCGGATCTCTGGATATTCGCCCTTTTTGAGCCTAAAAGGGACCTCAGAGATCACCTTCTTCTTGGCCACAACTTCATAAAGTGGTCTTGATGGACCTTTGAGATGAATCTCTCCATCTCCCATAACTCAGAGGTGGAGGCAGTTGCCTTCCCTTTCCTCTTTCTAGAGGTTTTTCTGGCCTTAGGTGCCATAAATGGTTATGAAAAAACAAAAAGCAATGCTTTTACCACACCAAACTTAAAATATTTACTCGTCCTCGAGCAAAAGATGAAAGAAAGATGTAGAAGAAGAAGAAAATGGAGGAGATGGAAGGTGTATGTGTTTCGGCCAAGGGGAGGGGAAGGTATGTATGATGTGTGAAAATGAAGTAGTGAAGAGGGGTATTCATAGGAAAAGCGAAAGAGAGTGGCCGAAAGGTTTGGGTGGGTTTGGGAGGAAAATAGTTTTGAATTTTGAAGGTGGGTGGGGGTTTTTGGGGAAGAGTTAAGGAAGTGATTGGTGAAGGATATTTGGGGATGAGTGTTGTAGAAATGTGTGAAGAGGAGAGAGAGTGAGTTGAGGTTGGTGGGGATCCTATGGGGTCCACAGATCCTGAGGGGTCAAGAAATTCTCATCCCTGCTCCAATTGTGCATTCAAAATGCCTTATAGTGCAATCTTGGCGTTTAAACACCAGTCTACTGACCTGTTATGGCGTTTAAATGCCAGTTTTCTTTCCTATTCTGGCGTCTAAACGCCAGTTTGTTACCCTGTTCTGGCCTTTAAATGCAAGTCTGGTGCCCTATTCTGGCGTTTAAAAGCCCAGAAAGGTGCCAGATTGGGCGTTTAAACGCCCATTTTGCTACCCTTACTCACGTTTAAACGCCAGTAAGTCCTTCCTCCAGGGTGTGCTATTTTCAATGCTGTTTTTGATTTTTTTCTTTATTTTTTTGTAATTGTCTTTGTGACTTCACATGATCATCAACCTAAAAGAAAACAAAATAATATAGAATAAAATAAAATTGGGTTACCTCCCAATAAGCGCTTCTTTAATGTCAATAGCTTGACAGTGAGCTCTCATGGAATCTTACAGATGATCAGAGTATGGTTAAGATCTCTCAACACCAAACTTAGAGTTTGGTTGTGGCCTTCCAACACCAAACTTAGAGTTTGAATGGTGGGGGCTCTGTTTGACTATGTATTTGGAGAAGCTCTTCATGCTTACTCTCCATGGTTACAGATGGAGAACCTTGAGTCTTTACTACAAGGCATTCTTCATTCACATGAAGGATCAACTCTCCTCTGTCACATCAATCACAGCTCTTGTTGTGGCTAGGAAGGGTCTTCCAAGGATGATGGATTCATCCTCATCCCTCCTAGTGTCTAGGATTATGAAATCAGCAGGGAAGTAAAGGCCTTCAACCTTCACTAGCACGTCCTCTACTAGTCCATAAGCCTTTTTCATAGATTTATCTGCCATCTCCAATGAGAATTTGGCAGCTTGTACCTCATAAATTCCTAGTTTCTCCATTACAGAGAGTGGCATCATGTTTATCCCTGACCCCAGGTCACACAGAGTTTTTTCAAAGGTCATGGTGTCTATGGTACAGGGTATTAAGAATTTACCAGGATCCTGTTTCTTTCGAAGTAAATTTTGCTAAACCAATGTATTCAGTTCATTGGTGAGCAAGGGAGGCTCTTCCTCCCAAGTCTCATTACCAAATATCTTGGCATTCAGCTTCATGATTGCTACTAAATATTGGGCAACTTGCCCTTCAACACTGTCTTCATCCTCTTCAGAAGATGATTAGTTATCAGAGCTCATGAATGGTAAAAGGAGATCCAAGGGGATCTCTATGGTCTCTGTATGAACCTCAGATTCTTTTGGTTCCTTATTAGGGTATTTATTACTGGCCACTGGACATTCCCAGAGGTTTTCCTCATTGGAATTCATGTCCTCCTCCTCCTCTAAGGTTTCGGCCATGTTGATTATATCAATGGCCTTGCACTCTCCTTTGGGATTCTCTTCTGTATTGCATGGGAGAGTGCTAGGAGGAGTTTCAGTAACCTTTTTACTCATCTGGCCCACTTGTTCCTCCAAATTTCTAATGGATGATCTTGTTTCAGTTATGAAACTAAGAGTGGCCTTAGATAGATCAGAGACTATGTTTGCCAAGCTAAAAAGATTCTGCTCAGAATATTCTGTCTATTGCTGAGATGACGATGGAAAAGGTTTGCTATTGCTAAACCTGTTTCTTCCACCATTGTTATTATTGAAGCCCTACTTCTGTTGATCCTTCCATGAAAAATTTGGATGATTTTTCCATGAAGGATTATAGGTGTTGCCAAAGGCTTCACCCATGTAATTCACCTCTGCTATTGCAAGGTTCTCAGGATCATAAGCTTCTTCTTCAGAAGATGCTTCTTTAGCACTGTTGGATGCATTTTGCAATCCATTCAGATTCTGAGAGATCATATTGACTTGTTGGGTCAATATTTTGTTCTGAGCCAGTATGGCATTCAGAGCATCAATTTTAAGAACTCCTCTCTTTTGAGGCGTCCCATTACTCACAGGATTCCTCTCAGAGGTATACATGAACTGGTTATTTGCAACCATTTCAATAAGTTCCTGAGCTTCTGCAGGAGTTTTCTTTAGGTGAATGGATCCACCTACAGAATGGTCCAGTGACATCTTCGAAAATTCAGACAGACCATCATAGAATATATCTAATGTGGTCCATTCTGAAAGCATGTCAGAAGGACACTTTTTGGTCAGTTGCTTGTATCTTTCCCAAGCTTCATAGAGGGACTCACCATCTTTTGTCTGAAGGTCTGAACATCCACTCTAAGGTTGCTCAGCTTTTGAGGAGGAAAGAACATGGCTAAAAAAGCCATGACCAGCTTATCCCAAGAGTCCAGGCTATCTCTAGGTTGTGAGTCTAACCATGTTCTAGCTCTGTCCCTTACAGCAAAAGGAAAAAGCATAAGCTTATAGACCTTAGGATCAACTCCATTGGTCTTAACAGTATCACAGATATGCAAGAACTCAGTTAAAAACTGATAAGGGTCTTCTGATGGAAGTCCATAAAACTTGTAGTTCTGTTGCAGTAGAGAAACTAATTGAGGCTTTAGCTCAAAATTGTTTGCTCCTATGGCAGGGATTGAGATGTTTCTTCCATAGAAGTCGGAAGTTGGTGTAGTAAAATCACCAAGCATCTTCCTTACATTGTTGTTTGGTTTGGCCATAATTGTTTCTTTTGCTGCTTCCTTTTTGAAAATTTTAGTGAGGTCCTCTTTAGAGTTTTGTGCTTTAGCTGCTCTTAGTTTTCTCTTCAGAGTCCTTTCAGGTTCAGGATCAGCTTCAACAAGTATGCCTTTATCTTTGTTCCTGCTCATATGAAAGAGAAGAAAATAAAGAAAATATGGAATCCTCTATGTCACAGTATAGAGATTCCTTGAGGTGTCAGAGGGAAACAAGAATGGAAGGATGAGGTAGGTAAGGAAGAATTCGAACACACAAAGAGAGATGGAGTTCAAATTGACAATGGAGGAGGAATGTTAGTGTTTAAATAGAAAGAGATAAGAGATGGAGGAGAATTTTCAAAAATAAAAAGAATAAAATTTAAAATAAATTTTGAAAAATTAGTTGTGGTTTTGAAAAAGATAAGAAATAAAATTGAAAAAGATAAGAAGTTATAAAAAGATTTTGAAATTAGAATTAAAAAAAAATGTGATTTGAAAAAGATATTATTTAAAAAGATATGGTTGAAAAGATAAAATTAACAAGATTTGACTTTTAAAAAGTTAATGACTTGATTAACAAGAAACTAAAAGATATGATTCTAAATTTCAAATATTGAATCTCTCTTAACAAGAAAGTAACAAACTTGAAATTTTTGAATCAAGATTTTTGAAAATTGATGAGCGGATAATTTATACGCTTTTTAGCATTGTTTTTAGTATGTTTTTAGTATGTTTTAGTTAGTTTTTATTATATTTTTATTAGTTTTTAGTTAAAATTCACTTTTCCGGACTTTACTATGAGTTTGTGTGTTTTTTTGTGATTTCAGGTATTTTCTGGCTGAAATTGAGGGACCTGAGCAAAAATCTGATTCAGAGGCTGAAATGGACTGCAGATGCTGTTGGATTCTAACCTCCCTGCACTCGAAGTGAATTTTCTGGAGCTACAGAAGCCCAATTGACGCGCTCTGAACTGTGTTGGAAAGTAGACATCCTGAGCTTTCCAGCAATGTATAATAGTTCATACTTTTCCCGAGATTTGATGGCCCAAACAGGCGTTCCATGTCAGCTCAAGAATTCTGGCGTAAAACGCCAGAACTGGCACAAGAATGGGAGTTAAACGCCCAAACTGGCACAAAAGCTGGCGTTTAACTCCAAGAAGAGTCTCTACACGAAAATGCTTCAATGCTCATTCCAAGCACACACCAAGTGGGCCCGGAAGTGGATTTTTATGTCAATTACTCATCTTTGTAAACCCTAAGCTACTAGTTCTCTACAAATAGGACCTTTCGCTATTGTATTAGACATCTGGGTAGCTATCTTTAAGTAGTCTTATGCTATCTTAGATCATGGGGGCTGGCCTCTCGGCCATGCCTAGACCTTGTTCTTATGTATTTTCAACAGTGGAGTTTCTACACATCATAGATTAAGATGTGGAGCTCTGCTGTACCTCGAGTATTAATGCAATTACTATTGTTCTTCTATTCAATTCAGCTTATTCTTGGTCTAAGATATCACTTGTTCCTCAACTTGATGAATGTGATGATCCGTGACACTCATCATCATTCTCACCTATGAGTGTGTGCCTGACAACCACCTCCGTTCTACCTTAGATTGAGTGGATATCTCTTGGATCCCTTAATCGGAATCTTCATGGTATAAGCTATAATTGATGGCGGCATTCAAGAGAATCCGGAAGGTCTAAACCTTGTCTATGGTATTCTGAGTAGGATTCAAAGATTGAATGACTGTGACGAGCTTCAAACTCGCGATTGTGGGGCGTTAGTCACAGACGCAAAAGAATCACTGGATTCTATTGATCGAGAACCGACAGCTGAATAGCCGTGCTGTGACAGAGCGCGTTGAACATTTTCACTGAGAGGATGGGACTGTAGCTATTGACAATGGTGATGCCCAACATACAGCTTGCCATGGAAAGGAGTAAGACGGATTGGATGAAAACAGAAGGAAAGCAGAGAGACGGAAGGGACATAGCATCTCCATACGCTTATCTGAAATTCTCACCAATGAATTACATAAGTATCTCTATCTTTATTTTATGCTTTATTCATAAATCATTCATAACCATTTGAATCTGCCTGACTGATGATTGGATTTTTGACGGTTTAGGATTTCACAAATGAATTCTCGTTGCAAGTATAGTTTCTAAACCAACAATAATCCTTTCATACAAAGATTGTTTGTCACAAGTAACAAACCCCTAAAATTAATAACCGAAGTATTGCTTGTTCCTCAACTTGATGAATGTGATGATCCATGACACTCATCATCATTCTCACCTATGAACGTGTGCCTGACAACCACCTTCGTTCTACCTTAGATTGAGTGGATGTCTCTTGGGTTCCTTAATCAGAATCTTCGTGGTATAAGCTAGAATTGATGGCGGCATTCAAGAGAATCCGGAAGGTCTAAACCTTGTCTGTGGTATTCTGAGTAGGATTCAAGGATTGAATGACTGTGATGAACTTCAAACTCGCGATTGTAGGGCGTTAGTGACAGACGCAAAAGAATCACTGGATTCTATTTCGACATGATCGAGAACCGATAGCTGAATAACCGTGCTGTGACAGAGCGCGTTGAACATTTTCACTGAGAGGATGGGACTGTAGCCATTGACAATGGTGATTCCCAATATACAGCTTGCCATGGAAAGGAGTAAGAAGAATTGGATGAAGACAGTAGAAAAGCAGAGAGATGGAAGGGACAAAACATCTCCATACGCTTATCTGAAATTCTCACCAATGAATTACATAAGTATCTCTATCTTTATTTTATGCTTTATTTATAAATCATTCATAACCATTTGAAACTTCCTGACTGAGATTTACAAGATGACCATAGCTTGATTCATACCAACAATCTCCGTGGGATCGACCCTTACTCGCGTAAGGTTTATTACTTGGACGACCCAGTGCACTTGCTGGTTAGTTGTGCGAAGTTGTGATAAGGAGTTGAGATTGCAATTGAGCGTACCATGTTGATGGAGGCATTGATGATCACAATTTCGTGCACCATGTTTTTGGCGCCGTTGCCGGGGAATTAAATGTCCTAACTACAGTTTCGCATTTGTTCCCTGCAATAACAGTGCCAAGTTTTGATCCGGCAGCAACACCAAGTTTTTGGCGCCATTGCCGGGGATTGTTTGAGTTTGGACAACTGACGGTTCATCTTGTTGCTTAGATTAGGTATTTTTTGGAATTTTTAAGAATGAATTCTAGTGTTTCAAGGT
>NW_026264911.1:2086391-2090827 GCF_000817695.3 Arachis duranensis | reverse complement strand
TAAAAATCCAAAAAAATTTTTAATTTGTGTCTTTTCAAGTCAATAATGCAGAGAATTGAAGATTCAGAACATACAGCAGAGAAATTACACAGAAATAGCTGGGCGTTCAAAATGCCCAGTGAAGAAGGAAAACTGGCGTTTAAACGCCAGCCAGAGCACCTGGCTGGGCGTTTAACGCCCAAAAGGGTAGCATTTTTGGCGTTAAACGCCAGAATATATACCATTCTGGGCGTTTGACGCCAGGATGGCACAAGAGGAAAGATTTTGTTTTCAATTCAAATTTTTTTCAAGTTTTCATAATTTTTCAAAATCAAATCTTTTTCAAATCATTTATTTTCAATCATATATTTTCAAAATCAATTTCTTTCCAATTTCAAAAATACTTGCTAACAATTAATGATTTGATTCAACATTTCAAGTATGTTACCTTTTCTGTTGAGAAAGGTTTAATGTTTGAATCATATCTTTTCTTGTTAGCCAAGTCATTGATTTTAAAAATCAAATCTTCTTAAATTGTTTTTCAATCATATCTTCTCAATCATATCTTTTTAAAACTATATATTTTCAATCATATCTTTTGAATCACATCTTTCTCAAAATAAGTTTTCAATCATATCTTTTTGATTTCTAATTTCAAAATCTTTTTCAAAAAACACTTTATCTCTTTCCCAATCTCTTTTTAAATTTATTTTCAAAAATTTCTTCCCCTCTTCTCACATCCTTCTATTTATGGACTAACATGTACAATTTGAACTCTATCTTTCTAAGTTCGAATTCTTCTACCTCTTCCTTCTATTTTTCTTTTTCCTCTGACACCTCAAGGAATCTCTATACTGTGACATAGAGGATTCCATATTTTCTTGTTCTCTTCTCTTTCATATGAGCAGGAGCAAAGACAAAAGCATTCTTGTTGAGGCTAAACCTGAACCTGAAAGGACCTTGAAGCGAAAGCTAAGAGAAGCTAAAGCACAACTCTCTGTAGAGGACCTAGCAGAATTCTTCAAAGAAGAAGACATGGCAGCCGAAAACAACATCAATGCCAACAATGCAAGGAAGGTGCTGGGTGACTTTACTGCACCTACTCCCGACTTTTATGGGAGAAGCATCTCTATCCCTGCCATTGGAGCAAATAACTTTGAGCTTAAGCCTCAATTAGTTTCTCTAATGCAACAGAATTGCAAGTTCCATAGACTTCCATTGGAAGATCCTCATTAGTTTTTAGCTGAATTCTTGCAAATCTGTGACACTGTTAAGACTAATGGGGTTGACCCTGAGGTCTACAGACTTATGCTATTCCCTTTTGCTGTAAGAGACAGAGCTAGAATATGGTTGGACTCACATCCTAAGGAAAGCCTGAACTCTTGGGAAAAGCTAGTCAATGCCTTCTTGGCAAAGTTCTTTCCACCTCAAAAATTGAGTAAGCTTAGAGTGGAAGTCCAAACCTTCAGACAGAAGGAAGGTGAATCCCTCTATGAAGCTTGGGAAAGATACAAACAATTGATCAGAAAGTGTCCTTCTGTCATGCTTTCTGAGTGTAGCATCATAGGTATCTTCTATGATGGTTTGTCTGAACTGTCCAAGATGTCATTGGATAACTCTATTGGAGGATCTCTTCATCTGAAGACGACGCCTGTAGAAGCTCAAGAACTCATTGAAATGGTTGCAAATAACCAATTCATGTACACTTCTAAAAGGAATCCTGTGAACAATGGGACGAATCAGAAGAAAGGAGTTCTTGAGTTTGATACGCTGAATGCCATATTGACTCAGAACAAAACATTGACTCAGCAAGTCAATATGATTTCTCAAAGTCTGTCTGGAATGCAAGCTACATCAGGCAGTACTAAGGATGCTTCATCTGAAGAAGAAGCTTATGATCCTGAGAACCCTTCAATGGAAGAGGTGAATTACATGGGAGAACCCTATGGGAACACCTATAATCGTTCATGGAGAAATCATCCAAATCTCTCATGGAAGGACCAACAGAGACCTCAACAAGGTTTCAACAACAATAATGGTGGAAGAAACAGGTTTAGCAATGGCAAGCCTTTTCCATCATCTTCTCAGCAACAGATAGAGGATTCTAAGCAGAGCCAATCTGACTTAGAAACCATGGTCTCTGATCTAATCAAAACCACTCAAAGTTTCATGACTGAAACAAGGTCCTCCATTAGAAATTTGGAGGCACAAGTGGGTCAGCTGAGTAAGAAAGTTACTAAACTCCCTCCTAACACTCTTCCAAGCAATACAGAAGAGAATCCAAAAGGAGAGTGTAAGGCCATCAACATGGCCGAACTTGGAGAGGAGAAAGAGGCAGTGAGCACCACTGAGGAAGACCTCAATGGACGTCCACTGGCCTCCAATGAGTTCCCTAATGAGGAACCATGGGAATCTGAGGCCCACACTGAGACCATAGAGATTCCATTGGATTTACTTCTGCCATTCATGAACTCTGATGAGTATTCTTCCTCTGAAGAGGATGAAGATGTCACTGAAGAGCAAGTTGCTAAGTACCTTGGAGCAATTATGAAGCTAAATGACAAGTTATTTGGTAATGAGACTTGGGAGGATGAACCCCCTTTGCTCACCAAAGAACTGGATAACTTGACTAAGCATAAATTACCTCAAAAGAGACAGGACCCTGGGAAGTTCTCAATACCTTGTATTATAGGCACCATGACCTTCGAAAAGGCTCTGTGTGACCTAGGATCAAGTATAAACGTCATGCCTCTCTCTGTAATGGAGAAGGTAGGGATCTTTGAGGTACAAGCTGCAAGAATCTCACTAGAGATGGCAGACAATTCAAGAAAACAAGCTTATGGACTTGTAGAGGATGTTCTGGTAAAAGTTGAAGACCATTACATCCCTGCTGATTTCATAGTCCTAGAGACTGGGAAGTACATGGATGAATCCATCATCCTTGGCAGACCCTTCCTAGCCATAGCAAAGGCTGTGATTGATGTTGATAGAGGAGAATTGATCATTCAAGTAAATGAAGAATCCTTTGTGTTTAAGGCTCAAGGATATCCCTCTGTAACCATGGAGAGGAAGCATAAAGAGTTTCTCTCAAAACAGAGTCAAACAGAGCCCCCACAGTCAAACTCTAAGTTTGGTGTAGGGAGGCCACAACCAAATTCTAAGTTTGTTGTTGAACCCCCACATTCAAACTCTAAGTTTGGTGTTAGGAGGTTCCAACATTGCTCTGAGTATCTGTGAGGCTCCATGAGGGCCCACTGTCAAACTAATGACATTAAAGAAGCGCTTGTTGGGAGGCAACCCAATGTTATATTTATCTATTTTCCTTTGTTATTCTATGTTTTCTATAGGTTGATGATCATGGAAAGTCATAAAATCAATTGAAAAAGCAAAAACAGCATGAAAAACAGAAAAGAAAAATAGCACACCCTGGAGGAAGACTTGCTGGCGTTTAAATGCCAGTAAGGGCAGCAAATGGGCGTTTAACGCCCAGTCTGGCACCATTCTGGGCGTTTAACGCCAGAAAGGGGCACCAGACTGGCGTTAAACGCCAGGAAGGGGCAAGAAGCTGGCGTTAAACGCCAGAAATGGGCACCAGCCCGGCGTTTAATGCCAGAATTGGTAGAAGGAGCATTTTTGCTCGCCACTTGGTGCAAGGATGAATTTTTCTTGACACCTCAGGATCTATGGACCCCACAGGATCCCCACCTACCCCACCACTCTCTCTCTTCTTCACCCATTCACCAATCACCTCAACACCTCTTCCCCAAAAACCCCTCACCTATCAAATCCCACTATTCTCTTCACCACTCACATCTATCCTTCATAAAACCCCACCTACCTCACCATTCAAATTCAAACCACTTTCCCTCCCAACCCACCCATACATGACCGAACCCTACCCCTCTCTCCACCCCTCTATAAACCAATCTTCACTCTTTCATTTTCACACAACCTACACACTACTTCTCCCCTTTGGCCGAAACACAAAAGCTGATGACAAGTCATCATATACCCATTTTTCACACAACCTACACACTACTTCTCCCCTTTGTACACTTTCTTGCATCCTAAGTAAGTGATTTGGAGTGAAAATGCATAACTTCTTTAAATCAAGCAACCACCATGAAATTAATGTTAATTCATGAGGTTTAAGCTAATTTTAACTGGATTTTAATTGATTTATAAGCCTTGTGAATTTAGTGATACTTGGAGTGGTTGTTTTGGTTTATTTCAGGTGAAGAAAAGAATAAAAGAGAAAAGCGTGGCCTAAGAAAGCGTGACCCAAGGAGAAGGAAGCGTAGTCAAAGGAAGGAAAAGTGTGCCACATGCAATGGGGGAGGCAAACATTGCCCTCCACAAGGGCACACTGCCCTCTAGGAGGGCAACATAAGGGAACAAGGCAAAGAAGGCAACTCTGCCCTGCCCACTAAAAGGGCAGAGCACAAATTTGTGCCTTG
>NW_026264911.1:2084193-2086289 GCF_000817695.3 Arachis duranensis | reverse complement strand
ATCCTGGGCGCACCAACTTTTTCTGCCCTGCCCTCCGCGAGGGCAGGGCAGCATCCTGCGCACCAAGGCACCCCTCTGGCGCACCGCAACATCATCTGGCAGCACCAGCAGCGCACCACGGCACGTTTCTGGTGCACCAATTTTTTCTGCTGTGCCCTCCGCGAGGGCAGGGCAGCGTTCTGCGCACCAAGACCGCACCAGCCCGCACCAAGCCGCACCACACATCAATTTTCTGCCCTGCCCTCCACACCAGAAGCACCAACACGCACCAAATCCTGCCCTGCCCTCCACAAAGGCAGGGCAGCCTCCTGGGAGCTACCATTTTGGGCCAAAAAATTCAATTAAAATTCCAATTAAATTCTTTTCTTCACCAAATTAAAAGCCCATCCAAATCCCAAAATCCAAGAATAGAAAGTGTATAAATAGGAGCTAGTTTGATGTAATTAGGACCTTTTTACTTGACTTTTGAATTTTACACTTTCCTTGAGCTTTGAATTTCTGCAACTTTTCTTAAGAGACTTGACCGAGATTTCAGAGAATTGGGGAGGAGAATTGGTCTCTCTTCTTCCTTGTTCTTTCTTGGGCATTTTTACTTTTCTTGTTTGAGTTTTGGGTGTGAAGAATTGAGGAAATTCTGTCTCAATCTCCATTCAAAATCTCTTTAATTACTTTTCTGCACAATTGAGTTTAATTGCAATCTCCTTTACTGCTTCTTCTTTATTTTCTTGTCAATTGCTTTGAGAACTTGGATCTGGGAAGGTAATTGAGATCTAGGCTCTGCTACCTAGTCTCTGGAGTCCCGAGATCCCAATTTACTTTTGGTTCTTCTGTGAACCCTGCTGCACTTTAATTTCATTTTCTGTTTGAATTTCAGTTTATTCCAATTCATCTTCTACTTTATTAATTGTTGCAATTTACTTTCTCTTGCTGGAATTCTGAATTCCCAATCCTTAATTCCCCTTTTATATTCAAGCAATTTACATTTCTTGCACTTTAAGTTTCAGTCATTTACTTTCTTGTTCTTTAAGATTCAGCAATTTTACTTTCCTGCTCTTTAATTTACTGCAATTTCCCCTTCTCCCTTTATATTCCAAGCAATTTAGCTTCTGTTAAATACAACCCACTCAACCAAAACTTGATTCGCTTGACTAAATCAACCACTAAACTAAAATTGCTCAATCCTTCAATCCCTGTGGGATCGACCTCACTCATGTGAGTTATTATTACTTGATGCGACCCGGTACACTTGCCGGTGAGTTTTGTGTTGGATCGCTTTCCACACATCAAGTTTTTGGCGCCGTTGCCGGGGATTGAAATAGATTGACAATGATTAAGTGAAGTGGAGGTCTAGATTAAGCATTTTTTTTCTTTTTAACTAAGCACATTAACTGTTTGACACATTGTGTCACCTAACCCTCTAACCACATTCTAGCATTAGAATGTCCATGTTTCATTTGGTTTGTTTGTGATTTTTTGCAAGTCATGGAGGCTGAGGTGCGTGAAGAGGGAGTGAGCAACAATACCCAGCCTGCAAGAAGGGTGTTGGCCTCTTACACTATCTCTTCGGAGAATAAGAAGAGCTGAAAGAGGGAAGAACGTTATTGGAGAGGAAGAATCTGAGGAGGAATTCCAAGAAATGGAAGGAGATCTCAATCAACCAGGAGGAGGGGCCAACAATAACCAACAACAATAAAGAGTCTTGGCTTCATATACATTTGCAAATGCTAGACACTGTGGAAGTAGCATTCTTCCTCCTAATGTCAATGCAAACAATTTTGAACTAAAGCCACAACTCATCACTTTGGTTCAAAACAACTGCTCTTTTGGAGGAGGACCTTTGGAGGATCTAAATCAACACTTATCTACCTTCTTGAGGATTTGTGATACTGTAAAAACCAATGGTGTGCCTCCTGACAGCTACAAGTTGTTGCTCTTTCCATTTTCTCTCAGAGACAAAGCCACTCAATGGCTAGAGACATTTCCAAAGGAGAGCATCAACACGTGGGATGACTTGGTAAGCAAGTTCCTTGCCAAATTTTATCCCCCTCAAAGAATCCTAAGACTGAAGACTGAGGTGCAGACATTCACTCAAATGG
>NW_026264911.1:2081679-2084071 GCF_000817695.3 Arachis duranensis | reverse complement strand
ACAAGTTGCAAAACTTCTATGAGGGACTCACTCTTAAAGCTCAGGAAGCACTTGATCATTCAGCTGGAGGCTCTTTGCAACATATGAAAACTACAGAGGAAGCTCAAAACCTCATTGATATGGTGGCCAATAACCAATATTTCTTTGCTCATCAAAGACAACGCCAACCATCACAAAGAAGAGGAGTAATGGAGTTGGAGGGAGTGGATTCAATTCTAGCTCAGAACAAGATAATGCAGCAGCAGATTCAACAATAGTTTGAGCAAATGGCCAAAAGGATTGATGGCTTGCAAGTTGCATCAGTAAGTGCCACAAGCCAACCACCAACTACTTGGGTGCAAAGTGAAGAAACTCAAGAGGAGCAATAGCAAGAGCAAGTCCAGTACATGCACAACCAAAATCCTGGAGCAAATGAAGTCTATGGTGATACTTACAATCCATCTTGGAAGAACCATCCCAACCTCAGATGGGGAGACAACCATAATCAAAACCAACAACCATGGCAAAGAAACACAATTCAGAAACCATAATCAAAACCAACAACCATGGCAAAGAAACACAAGTCAGAATAATTGGAAAAGCACAAACCACAACCCCCAGCCAAACACTAACCAAAATACATACAGAAAACCACAAAATAATTACCCCAACTCTAACCATTATCCACCCAATAACTACCCAACAAATCAAACCACTTATCATCATCCATCAACACCCCAAAACCAACCAATCTCACATGAATCCCAGAGGATCACCAATCTAGAGCTGCTCATGGAGAAAATGATGAAGAACCAAGAATTGACAACAAAAAACCAAGAAGCTTCCATGAAGAACTTAGAAAGGCAAATTGGGCAAATCTCCAAACAGATTTCTGTTGAAAAACCATCAAGCTCATTACCAAGTGACACCATCCCCAACCCAAAGGAAGAATGCAAGGTCGTGCAACTAAGAAGTGGAAAAGTATTAGTGGATGATAACCAAGGAGCAACCAAGCATAATGACAATGAGCCAACAAAGAATGATGAAGCCATCAACAAGGACATGATAAGCAAGAATGTCCCAGAAAAAACTCACAGAGGAAAACAACAAACCACAGAATTTGAAGAAAGGAAAGCAAATCATGGAAGAACCAATTCCAAGACAACATCAAGTGGAGAAGAGCTCAACACCACCACTACCATATCCACAAAGATTCCACAAAGAGACAAAGGATCAGCATTTTCACAAATTTCTTGAGACTTTCAAGAAGCTGGAAATCAACATACCTTTGTCCGAGGCTTTGGAGCAAATGCCTCTGTATGCCAAGTTCTTGAAAGAGCTCATCAACAAGAAAAGAAGTTGGAATGAAAAGGAAACTGTAATGCTTCGTGAAGAATGCAGTGCACTCATTAAAAAGGGACTCCCTCCCAAGCTTGAAGATCCTGGAGGTTTCTTCCTACCATGCACTATTGGAAATCTATTCATCAACAAGGGAATGTGTGATTTAGGAGCAAGCATAAATCTAATCCCATCTTCTTTAGTAAAAAAACTTGGCATAGAGGAGGTGAAACCAATACAGATGTCCTTGGAGTTGGTGGACCAATCAGTAATATATCCTAAAGGGCTGATTGAGAACCTTTTAGTTAAGGTTGACAAGTTCATTTATCCTGCAGATTTTGTGATCCTGGATTCTTCAGAAAATGGAAATGACTCCATAATACTTGGTCGACCATTTTTGGCCACTGCTAGAGCCATTGTGGATATAGAGCAGGGAGAGTTAACCCTCAGGATGCATAAGGAGAGCATCACCTTGAAAGTCTTTCCAGAATCACAAAGGAATGAAGAAACAAGCAAAACAAGTGGTGACTTTCTTCCAAAGCAAGCAACCGACAAGGCAGTAGAACAGAAAAACAAGCAGTTGCAAGAAGAAAAAGGAATTCAAAAGAAAGCAGGGGTGATAAACAAGAAGGAAGGTATCACAACTCAAGTCACTTGATCAACAAGAAAGAAAAAGATGAAGAGCAAGAAAAAGGCTCACAAAGGGTGAAAGAACAAGAAAATCCCAACTGAAGAATTTTCTAAAGGTGATAAGGTGCAACTAGTATATCAACAGCTGGGAACAGAAGATTATTACACTGTCAACCAAGTACTTTCTCTTGAGCATATGGAAATTGAGCATCAAGGCACACAGAGAAAGCTGACAGTGAGAGGTGACAAGTTGAGACATCACCAACATCAACCACCCTAAAGGGAGTTCAATGTCAAGCTAGTGACAATAAAAGAGCGCTTCATGGGAGGCAACCCATGATTTAAGATTTCTGTCCTCTCTTTCATTTAATAAGCTATGATTCCTCTGAAGTATGATTTTGAACTTTCATGCCTGATAAATACATACATTGTTTTAAAGCACATG
>NW_026264911.1:2079664-2081344 GCF_000817695.3 Arachis duranensis | reverse complement strand
GCTCATGGGGAAGCAGAATTTGTATGCATGCATGCATCATTGAACGCCTAAATGCATGCAGCCAATGGGAGGAGGATCCTCGTCAAAGCCTCAACAATGCATGCAGACCGTCCATTCCATGCACTCCTTTGATGAACAACTCAATCTCAACCCTTCATGAGCACTAACGAGCTCCTTCCTCATTCATTGTGGTTTTGTTGGAAAGTTTGAAGAATCTGCCTATTAATAGTCGTAGCACTAAACGGTTCACAAACTCATTCACATGTGAAAACCATAATCCCATTTACTCTTAAAACCAACATAATTCCCTTGTCTCACAACAGAACCGAATCAAAACTCTTCCCAACACAAACACATACTTCTTCTTTTCTCACTTTTCCTTTCTTTTCACCTCAAATCCAATGGCCTCTTCAAGTTCAAAAAGGAGGCCGGGAAAGGAACCTATGATAGCCGAACCTCCATCATTTGATGTAACCAAATTTAGATCCCAATTCCATGAAGGGAGATATCATAGGTTTATGAAGACAAAGAATGTCATCTATGAGAAAGGTCTTGATTTGAAGGAAGGAGAATACCCCATCATGAGGCAAATCACTAAAGAAAGAAGGTGGGAACTCTTATGTGCTCCTCTTGTTGACATCAGTGCAGTCATGATCAGGGAGTTCTATGCAAATGCTGTAAAAGAAAATAAAGATAGTGCTCCTTACATAAGTTATGTCAGAGGAGTTGAAGTGAGCTTCAGTCCGGCGGCCATCACAAGGGCCCTCAAGTTGAGAACCATAACTTATGCAGAGCCCAATTATGAAACCAGATTGCAGATGGAAAACAATCCTAATGAGATCTTACAAGGGTTATGTGTGGAGAATACAGATTGGGAAAGAGATTCAAAGGGAGTTCCAAGTCACTTGAGAAGGATAAATCTTACTCCTGTAGCCAAAGGATGGTATGAAATAGTGAGGAGATCTATTCTTCCTACTAGAAACGCCTCTTGGGTCATAATCAAACGAGCACTTTTGACATACTGCATCTTACATGGAGGTGAAATCAACCTCGCACAACTCATAGCCGACAGTATTCAAGAGATGGCCAATAGCACAAGCAAATCAAGTAGTCTTGGACATCCAAGTACCATCCTCAGGCTATGTGGCAAAGCGAGAGTAATCTTTGAAGATGAGGACACAGAAAAAGTGAAAAAGGGAAAAGGAATCACTAAGAAGAGTATGGAAAAAAAAGGAAAAGGGATCACTAAGAAGAGCATGGAAGGAATGAATGAAGAAGAAGACCAAGAAGGGGTAGTAGCTCCTAGACAAAGGAGATCACAAAGAGAGGAAGGACGAAATCAAGCTCATGATGCCATAGACATGAGCCAGTTACAAAGATCAATTGAAGAACTATCTCAGCAACTCATGCAGGCTCAACAAGGTCAAAATCAGGGGGGCCAAGAGAAATATCTAGAGCCCCATCCAGAATTTATGGAGCAATTTTTGAAAGAAAAATAGGAATGGAAAGCTTGGCAGCGTCAAATGGAGGAGAAACAAGAGAGATGGCAACAACAAATGATGACTCAGCAGCAAGAATTTCAAGCACAGATTCTTGAAGGACAAAAGGAGCAATACAAAGAATTCAAAGAATCATATGATAAGCTGTATTTCAGTCAAGCTAAAGCAGGGGAATATAGTC
>NW_026264911.1:2078457-2079517 GCF_000817695.3 Arachis duranensis | reverse complement strand
GCCAACACTCAATCCTGAGATCAAGCCATTTGAGCAATGCCCTGAATTTTTAGCCAAGCAACAGGCAAGATCTCATCAATACACTGAGGCAACCTTTAAAAGATTGGAAGATGTTGGGCTCTCAGGACTCTTAGATTCTGTTTGGGGTAGAAGATGTCCTGGTGAAGAGATCCGCGATTATTCCAAGACAGGGAAGAGAAAGAAGAAGAATGGAGAATCAAGCAGCAGCCACGACCATTAGAAGGTGGCAAAGTTCTTTCATATTTCCTCTTTTATGTCTCTAATAAGGAGATGCATGTCTGAAACATGATGTGCCTCCATCATTTATTTCTTTTACTTCATGCAATTTTTGTTCTTTGTTTTTCATTTTAGTTAGTTAATAAATAGCTAGAAAAATGCTAAATCTGCATAATGCTTGTTATCCATCACTTAGCTTGAAATTTTGTTTTGTTTCCCACATGCCTAAATAAAAGAGATTTGTTTGAATTAGAAAGTAAATATCCAATGTTGCATAAGTAAGAATGGAAGTTAGTGGTGGTATATGTGTTTGATTACATGCATAACTCATGAAATAATTGTTGCATAATATCATTTTCATTAAAGTGTGAGTTAGCTTGTTGTTATAAAGATTCTCATCAATAAAGAAAAAGCCCTTGAGAACAAAAACAGAAAGAAAAGGAAGAAGAAAAAGCCAAAATGGCAAGAAAAATAAAGAATAAAGGTTGGACACCAATAGCTTGGACCCTAGTACATATGCCTGTGGTGTTCTTGTACTAAGATATGCTTGGATGAGTAAATTCTAAGGGGTATTTTAAAACCCGGTCACTTAGATCAACTGATTTGGGATGGCCAATTGAAAATCCACAATAAAGAGCAACTTAGATACAGAACACTTAGTTATCCAAAGAGATGCTGGGCATCAATGATCCTAGGAAGAATTAGTGAGCCATGTGTCTGTGGTGGAAAGATGTTGAGCACAAGAAAAGAAAATAAAGCCAAAGGCTACTACTGCAACATTTGACACCAAACCTCCAAAAGAATAATAAGCTTGTTAAGCATT
>NW_026264911.1:2077257-2077586 GCF_000817695.3 Arachis duranensis | reverse complement strand
GCATGATTCTGGCAGCACCAGCACGCACCATCACAATTCTGGCGCACCAACTTTTTCTGCCCTGCCCTCCGCGAGGGCAGGCAGCATCCTGCGCACCAAGGCACCCCTCTGGCGCACCGCAGCATCATCTGGCAGCACCAGCAGCGCACCACGGCACGTTTCTGGCGCACCAATTTTTTCTGCCGTGCCCTCCGCGAGGGCAGGGCAGCGTTCTGCGCACCAAGACCGCACCAGTCCGCACCAAGCCGCACCACACATCAATTTTCTGCCCTGCCCTCCACAAGGGCAGGGCAGCCTCCTGGAAGCTATTATTTTGGGCCGAAAATTTA
>NW_026264911.1:2074935-2077154 GCF_000817695.3 Arachis duranensis | reverse complement strand
AAGAATTGAGGAAATTCTGTCTCAATCTCCATTCAAAATCTCTTTAATTACTTTTCTGCACAATTGAGTTTAATTGCAATTTCCTTTACTGCTTCTTCTTTATTTTCTTGTCAATTGCTTTGAGAACTTGGATCTAGGAAGGTAATTGAGATCTAGGCTCTGCTACCTAGTCTCTGGAGTCTTGAGATCCCAATTTACTTTTGGTTCTTCTGTGAACCCTGCTGTACTTTCCTTTCAATTTCTGTTTGAATTCTCATTGCTCCCAATTAAATTTCTGCTCTATCAATTGTGGCAATTCAATTTCTCTTTGTTTAGATTCTGCAATCCCAGTCCTCGAATCCCTTTTACATTTAAGCAATTTACATTCCTTGCCATTTAAGTTACTGCAATTTACATTTCCTGCACTTTAAGTTTCAGTCATTTACTTTCTTGTTCTTTAAGATTCAGCAAGTTTATTTTCCTGTTCCTTAATTTACTGCAATTTCCCCTTCTCCCTTTATATTCCAAGCAATTTAGTTTCTGTCAAATACAACCCACTCAACCAAAACTTGATTCGCTTGACTAAATCAACCACTGAACTAAAATTGCTCAATTCTTCAATCCCTGTGGGATCGACCTCACTCATGTGAGTTATTATTACTTGATGCGACCCGGTACACTTGCCGGTGAGTTTTGTGTTGGATCGTTTTCCACACATCAAAAGCCACCTCCATCTCCTCTATTTCTTCTTTTTCTACTCTCTTCTTTCTTCTTTTGCTCGAGGACGAGCAAACCTTCTAAGTTTGGTGTGGTAAAAGAATTGCTTTTTATTTTTCCATAACCATTTATGGCATCTAAGGCCGGAGAAACCTCTAGAAAGAGGAAAGGGAAGGCAAAAGCTTCCACCTCCGAGTCGTGGGAGATGGAGAGATTCATTTCAAGGGTGCATCAAGACCACTTCTATGAAGTTGTGGCCAAGAAGAAGGTGATCCCCGAGGTCCCTTTCAAACTTAAAAAGAGTGAATATCCGGAGATCCGACATGAGATCCGAAGAAGAGGTTGGGAAGTTCTTACCAACCCCATTCAACAAGTCGGAATCTTAATGGTTCAAGAGTTCTATGCCAATGCATGGATCACCAAGAACCATGATCAAAGTGTGAACTCGGACCCAAAGAATTGGCTTACAATGGTTCGAGGGAAATGCTTAGATTTTAGTTCGGAAAAAGTAAGGTTGGCATTCAACTTGCCCATGATGCAAGGAGATGAACACCCTTACACTAGAACGGTCAACTTTGATCAAAGGTTGGACCAAGTCCTCATAGACATTTTTGAAGAGGGCGCTCAATGGAAGAGAGATTCAAGAGGGAAGACAGTTCAACTGAGAAGGCATGACCTCAAGCCCATGGCTAGAGGATGGTTGGAGTTTATCCAACGCTCAATTATTCCCACTAGCAACCGGTCCGAAGTTACTATAGAACGGGCTATCATGATTCATAGCATCATGATTGGAGAGGAACTAGAAGTTCATGAGGTTATATCCCAAGAAATTTATAAGGTGGCGGACAAGTCCTCTACCTTGGCAAGGTTAGCATTCCCTCATCTCATTTGTCACCTCTGTTATTCAGTCAGAATTGACATAGAGGGAGACATCCTCATTGATGAAGACAAGCCCATCACTAAGAAGAGGATGGAGCAAACAAGAGATCCCACTCATGGACATGAGGAGATTTCTCATCATGAAATCCCTGATATGCCTCAAGGGATGCACTTTCCTCCACAAAACTATTGGGAGCAAATCAACACCTCCCTAGCAGAATTGAGTTCCAACATGGGACAACTAAGGGTGGAGCACCAAGAACACCATTCTCCTCCATGAAATTAGAAAAGATCAAAGAATCATGAGAGAGGAGCAACAAAGGCAAGGAAGAGACATTGAGGAGCTCAAGCACTCCATAAGATCTTCAAGAGGAAGAACAAGCCGCCATCACTAAGGTGGACCCGTTCTTTAACTTCCTTGTTCTTTATTTCCCTATTTTTTTCGAATTTTTATGCTTATGTTTGTCTATGTTTGTGTCTTATGATCATTAGTGTCTTATTGTCTATGACTTAAAGTTATGAATGTCCTATGAATCCACCACCTTTCTTAAATGAAAAATGTTCTTAATTGAAAAAGAGAAGAATTGCATGAATTTTGAATTTTATAACAGATTAATTATTTTGATGTGGTGGCAATACTTTTG
>NW_026264911.1:2074607-2074886 GCF_000817695.3 Arachis duranensis | reverse complement strand
ATGCTTAAACAGTGCATATGTATCTTGAATTTGTGGTTCATGAATGTTGGCTCTTGAAAGAATGATGAAAAAGGAGACATGTTACTGAGGATCTGAAAAATCATAAAAATGATTCTTGAAGCAAGAAAAAGCAGTGAATACAAAAAAAAACAAAAAAAATAATAAAGTCAAAAAGAGAAAAAGAAAAAGAAAGAGAAAAAGAAAGAAAAAGAAAGAAAAAGAAAGAAATAAAGTTGTGATCCAAGGCAAAAAGAGTGTGCTTAAGAACCCTGGACACCT
>NW_026264911.1:2073697-2074527 GCF_000817695.3 Arachis duranensis | reverse complement strand
CACGGCCAAGACTCATAAAGTAGCTATGTTCAAGAATTATCATACTTAACTAGGAGAATCAATAACACTATCTGGATTTTGAGTTCCTATAGAAGCCCATCATTCTGAATTTCAAAGGATAAAGTGAGATGCCAAAACTATTCAGAGGCAAAAAGCTAAAAGTCCCGCTCATCTAATTAATACTGATCTTCATAGATGTTTTTGGAATTCATTGCATATTATCTTCCTTTTATCTTATTTGATCTTCAGTTGCTTGGGGACAAGCAACTATTTAAGTTTGGTGTTGTGATGAGCGGATAATTTATACGCTTTTTGGCATTGTTTTTAGGTAGTTTTTAGTAAGATCTAGCTACTTTTAGGATGTTTTCATTAGTTTTTATGAAAAATTCACATTTCTGGACTTTACTATGAGTTTGTGTGTTTTTCTGTGATTTCAGGTATTTTCTGGCTGAAATTGAGGGACCTGAGCAAAAATCTGATTCAGAGACTAAAAAGGACTGCAGATGCTGTTGGATTCTGACCTCCCTGCACTCGAAGTGGATTTTCTGGAGCTACAAAAGCCCAATTGGCGCGCTCTCAACTGTGTTGGAAATTAGACATCCTGGGCTTTCCAGCAATATATAATAGTCTACATTTTTCCCGAGATTTGATGGCCCAAACAGGCGTTCCAAGTAAGCTCAAGAATTCTGGCGTAAAACGCCGGAACTGGCACAAGAATGGGAGTTAAACGCCGAAACTGGCACATAAGCTGGCGTTTAACTCCAAGAAGAGTCTCTACACGAAAATGCTTCAATGCTCAGCCCAAGCACACACCAAGTGGGCCCAGAAGT